>NC_045446.1:47713679-47718753 GCF_002776525.5 Piliocolobus tephrosceles
AAAAAAAAAAAAAAAATAAATAAATAAATAAATAAATAAATAAAATATATATAGTATATATACAGTAAAGATATTTGAGACCATTTGTCAAATGTTTTGCTGAAATCCAGATATGTTATTTCTAATGTATCACTCATCCAACAAAAAAGTACTTTTTAAAAATAAATTAAACTTTTATTTTAGATTCAAGGGATACCCACGAAGATAGTGTGATGCTGAGGTTTGGGGTATGATTAATCTTGTCATCCAGGTGCTGAGTACAGCACCCAGTAGGTAGTTTTTCAGTCTTTGCCCCCCCTTACTTCCTCCCCAGGTAGTCCCTGGTATTTATTGTTTCAATCTTTGTGTCCATGTTTACCCAATATTTGGCTCCCCCTTATAAATGGGAACATGTGGTATTTAGTTTTCTGTTCCTGTGTTAATTTGGTTTGGATAATGACCTCCAGCTGCATCCATGTTGTTGCAAATGACATGATTTCATTCTTTTTTTTTTTTTTTTTTTTGAGACGGAGTCTTGCTCTGTTGCCCAGGCTGGAGTGCAGTGGCGTGATCTTGGTTCACTGCAACCGCCGCCTTCCGGGTTTAAGCAATTATCTGCCTCAGCCTCCTGAGTACCTGGGATTACAGGCATGTGCCACCACGCCCGGCTAATTTTTGTATTTTTAGTAGAGACAGGGTTTCATCATCTTGGCCAGGTTGGTCTTGAACTCCTGACCTCTTGATCCACTCGCCTCAGTCTCCCAAAGTGCTGGGATTACAGGTGTGAGCCACTGCGCCTGGCCATCTTTCATTTTTATGGCTATATAGTATTATGGTATTCCATGAGGTATATGTACCACATTTAAAATTTTTATTTTACACTAAGTTCTTGGAGACATGTGCAGAATATGAAGGTTTGTTACATAGGTATATGTGTGCCATGGTAGTTTGCTGCACCTATCAACCTATCATCTAGGTTTTCAGCCCTTCATACATTAGCTATTTGTCCTGATACTCTCCCTCCCCTCCCCTCCTCCACAGGCCCTGGTGTGTGTTGTTCCCCTCCCTGTGTCCATGTGTTCTCATTGTTCAACTGCCACTTATAAGTGAGAGAACATGTGGTGGTTTTCTGTGCCTGTGTTCATTTGCTGAGGATGATGGCTTCCAGCTTCATCCATGTCCCTGCAAAGGACATTATCTCATTCCTTTTTATGGCTGCATAGTATTTCATGGTATATATGTACCACATTTTCTTTATCCAGCCTATCATTGATGGGCATTTGGATTGGTTCCATGTCCTTGGTATTATAAATAGTGCTGCAATAAACAGAGGTGTGAATGTATTTTTATAATAGAATGATTTATATTCCTTTGGTTATATATCCAGTAATGGGATTGTTGGGTCAAATGGTATTTCTGGTTCTAGATCCTTGAGGAATCGCCACATTGTCTTCCACAGTGGTCGAACTAATTAACATTCCCACCAAGAGTGTAAAAGCATTCCTATTTCCCCACAGCCTTGCCAGCATCAGCATTCTTGACGTTTTAATAATCACTATTCTGGATCCAAAATCCTGGGGGGGCAGAGCAAGATGGCCGAATAGGAACAGCTCCAGTCTCCAGCTCCCAGCGTGAGTGACACAGAAGACAGGTGATTTCTGCATTTTCAACTGAGGTACTGGGTTTATCTCACCAGGGGGTGCCGGACAATCGGTGCTGGTCAGCTGTTGCAGCCCGACCAGCGAGAGGCATCGCCTCACCTGGGAAGCGCAAGGGGGAAGGGAATCCCTTTTCCTAGCCAGGGGAACTGAGACACACAACACCTGGAAAATCGGGTAACTCCCACCCCAATACTGCGCTTTAAGCAAACGGGCACACCAGAAGATTATATCCCACACCTGGTCGGGAGGGTCCCACGCCCACGGAGCCTTCCTCATTGCTAGCACAGCAGTCTGCAATCTAACTGCAAGGCAGTGCGACACTGGGGGAGGGGCACTCACCATTGCTGAGGCTTAAGTAGGTAAACAAAGCCTTGGGAAGATCCAACTGGGTGGAGCTCACAGCACCTCAAGGAGGCCTGCCAGTCCCTGTAGACTCCACCTCTGGGGACAGGGCACAGCTAAACAACAACAACAACCAAAAAAAAAAAAAGCAGCAGAAACCTCTGCAGATGCAAACGACTCTGTCTGACAGCTTTGAAGAGAGCAGTGGATCTCCCAACATGGAGGCTGAGATCTGAGAATGGACAGACTGCCTGCTCAAGTGGGTCCCTGACCCCTGAGTAGCCTAACTGGGAGAAATCCTCCACTAGGGGCAGACCGACACCCCACACCTCACACAGTGGAGTACACCCCTGAGAGGAAGCTTCCAAAGCAAGAATCAGACAGGTACACTCGCTGTTCAGCAGTATTCTATCTTCAGCAGCCTCTGCTGCTGACACCCAGGCAAACAGGGTCTGGAGTGGACCTCAAGCAATCTCCAACAGACCTACAGCTGAGGGGCCTGACTGTCAGAAGGAAAACTAACAAACAGGAAGGACACCCACACCAAAACCCCATCAGTACGTCACCATCATCAACGACCAGAGGCAGATAAAACCACAAGGATGGGGAAAAAGCAGGGCAGAAAAGCTGGAAATTCAAAAAATAAGAGCACATCTCCCCCTCCAAAGGAACACAGCTCATCGCCAGCAATGGATCAAAGCTGGACGGAGAATGACTTTCATGAGATGAGAGAAGAAGGCTTCAGACCATCAAACTTCTCAGAGCTAAAGGAGGAATTACGTACCCAGTGCAAAGAAACTAAAAATCTTGAAAAAAGAGTGGAAGAATTGATAACCAGAATAATTAATGCAGAGAAGGCCATAAACGAACTGACAGAGATGAAAACCATGACACGAGAAATACGTGACAAATGCACAAGCTTCAGTAACCGACTCGATCAACTGGAAGAAAGAGTATCAGCGACTGAGGATCAAATGAAGGAAATGAAGCGAGAAGAGAAGTCTAAAGAAAAAAGAAGGAAAAGAAATGAACAAAGCCTGCAAGAAGTATGGGATTATGTAAAAGACCAAATCTACGTCTGATTGGAGTGCCTGAAAGTGAGGGAGAAAATGGAACCAAGTTGGAAAACACTCTTCAGGATATCATCCAGGAGAACTTCCCCAACCTAGTAGGGCAGGCCAACATTCAAATTCAGGAAATACAGAGAACGCCACAAAGATACTCCTGGAGAAGAGCAACTCCAAGACACATAATTGCCAGATTCACCAAAGTTGAAATGAAGGAAAAAATCTTAAGGGCAGCCAGAGAGAAAGGTCGGGTTACCCACAAAGGGAAGCCCATCAGACTAACAGCAGATCTCTCGGCAGAAACTCTACAAGCCAGAAGAGAGTGGGGGCCAATATTCAACATTCTTAAAGAAAAGAATTTTAAACCCAGAATTTCATATCCAGCCAAAATAACCTTCAAAAGTGAAGGAGAAATAAAATCCTTTACAGATAAGCCAATGCTTAGAGATTTTGTCACCACCAGGCCTGCCTTACAAGAGACCCTGAAGGAAACACTAAACATGGAAAGGAACAACCGGTACCAGCCATTGCAAAAAATTGCCAAAATGTAAAGACCATGGAGGCTAGGAAGAAACCGCATCAACTAACGAGCAAAATAACCAGTTAATATCATAATGGCAGGATCAAGTTCACACATAACAATATTAACCTTAAATGTAAATGGACTAAGTGCTCCAATTAAAAGACACAGACTGGCAAACTGGATAAAGAGTCAAGACCCATCAGCCTGCTGTATTCAGGAGACCCATCTCACATGTAGAGACATACATAGGCTCAAAATAAAGGGATGGAGGAAGATCTACCAAGCAAATGGAGAACAAAAAAAAAGCAGGGGTTGCAATACTAGTCTCTGATAAAACAGACTTTAAACCATCAAAGATCAAAAGAGACAAAGAAGGCCATTACATAATGGTAAAGGGATCAATTCAACAGGAAGAGCTAACTATCCTAAATATATATGCACCCAATACAGGAGAATATGAACCCAGATTCATAAAGCAAGTCCTTAGAGACTTACAAAGGGACTTAGACTCCCATACAATAACAATGGGAGACTTCAACACCCCACTGTCAACATTAGACAGATCAACGAGACAGAAAGTTAACAAGGATATCCAGGAATTGAACTCATCTCTGCAGCAAGCAGACCTAATAGACATCTACAGAACTCTCCACCTCAAATCAACAGAATATACATTCTTCTCAGCACCACATCGAACTTATTCCAAAATTGACCACATAATTGGAAGTAAAGCACTCCTCAGCAAATGTACAAGAACAGAAATTATAACAAACTGTCTCTCAGACCACAGTGCAATCAAACTAGAACTCAGGACTAAGAAATTCAATCAAAACCACTCAGCTACGTGGAAAATGAATCACCTGCTCCTGAATGACTACTGGGTACATAACGAAATGAAGGCAGAAATAAAGATGTTCTTTGAAACCAATGAGAACAAAGATACAACATACCAGAATCTCTGGGACACATTTAAAGCAGGGTGTAGAGGGAAATTTATAGCACTAAATGCCCACAAGAGAAAGCAGGAAAGATCTGAAATTGACACTCTAACATCACAATTAAAAGAACTAGAGAAGCAAGAGCAAATACATTCAAAAGCTAGCAGAAGGCAAGAAATAACTAAGATCAGAGCAGAACTGAAGGAGATAGAGACACAGAAAACCCTCCAAAAAATCAATGAATCCAGGAGTTGGTTTTTTGAAAAGATCAACAAAATTGATCGACCGCTAGCAAGACTAATAAAGAAGAAAAGAGAGAAGAATCAAATAGTCGCAATAAAAAATGATAAAGGGGATATCACCACCGACCCCACAGAAATACAAACTACCATCAGAGAATACTATAAACACCTCTACACAAATCACCTAGAAAATCTAGAAGAAATGGATAATTTCCTGGACACTTACACTCTCCCAAGACTAAACCAGGAAGAAGCTGAATCCCTGAACAGACCAATAGCAGGCTCTGAAATTGAGGCAATAATTAATAGCCTACCAACCAAA
>NC_045446.1:47718763-47721165 GCF_002776525.5 Piliocolobus tephrosceles
GCTGGTACCATTCCTTCTGAAACTATTCCAATCAATAGAAAAAGAGGGAATCCTCCCTAACTCATTTTATGAGGCCAACATCATCCTGATACCAAAGCCTGGCAGAGACACAACAAAAAAAAGAGAATTTTAGACCAATATCCCTGATGAACATCGATGCAAAAATCCTCAATAAAATACTGGCAAACCGGATCCAGCAGCACATCAAAAAGCTTATCCACCATGATCAAGTGGGCTTCATCCCTGGGATGCAAGGCTGGTTCAACATATGCAAATCAATAAACGTAATCCAGCATATAAACAGAACAAAAGACAAAAACCGCATGATTATCTCAATAGATGCAGAAAAGGCTTTTGACAAAATTCAACAGCCCTTCGTGCTAAAAACGCTCAATAAATTCGGTATTGAAGGAACGTATCTCAAAATAAGAAGAGCTATTTATGACAAACCCATAGCCAATATCATACTGAATGGGCAAAAACTTGAAAAATTCCCTTTGAAAACTGGCACAAGACAGGGATGCCCTCTCTCACCACTCCTATTCAACATAGTGTTGGAAGTTCTGGCTAGGGCAATCAGGCAAGAGAAAGAAATCAAGGGTATTCAGTTAGGAAAAGAAGAAGTCAAATTGTCCCTGTTTGCAGATGACATGATTGTATATTTAGAAAACCCCATTGTCTCAGCCCAAAATCTCCTTAAGCTGATAAGAAACTTCAGCAAAGTCTCAGGATACAAAATCAATGTGCAAAAATCACAAGCATTCTTATACACCAGTAACAGACAAACAGAGAGCCAAATCAGGAATGAACTTCCATTCACAATTGCTTCAAAGAGAATAAAATACCTAGCAATCCAACTTACAAGGGATGTAAAGGACCTCTTCAAGGAGAACTACAAACCACTGCTCAGTGAAATCAAAGAGGACACAAACAAATGGAAGAACATACCATGCTCATGGATAGGAAGAATCAATATCGTGAAAATGGCCATACTGCCCAAGGTAATTTATAGATTCAATGCCATCCCCGTCAAGCTACCAATGACTTTCTTCACAGAATTGGAAAAAACTGCTTTAAAGTTCATATGGAACCAAAAAAGAGCCCGCATTGCCAAGACAATCCTAAGTCAAAAGAACAAAGCTGGAGGCATCACAATACCTGACTTCAAACTATACTACAAGGCTACAGTAACCAAAACAGCATGGTACTGGTACCAACACAGAGATATAGACCAATGGAACAGAACAGAGTCCTCAGAAATAATACCACACAACTACAGCCATCTGATCTTTGATAAACCTGAGAAAAACAAGAAATGGGGAAAGGATTCCCTATTTAATAAGTGGTGCTGGGAAAACTGGCTAGCCATAAGTAGAAAGCTGAAACTGGATCCTTTCCTTACTCCTTATACGAAAATTAATTCAAGATGGATTAGAGACTTAAATGTTAGACCTAATACCATAAAAACCCTAGAAGAAAACCTAGGTAATACCATTCCAGACATAGGCATGGGCAAGGACTTCATGTCTAAAACACCAAAAGCAACGGCAACAAAAGCCAAAATTGACAAATGGGATCTAATTAAACTAAAGAGCTTCTGCACAGCAAAAGAAACTACCATCAGAGTCAACAGGCAACCTACAGAATGGAAGAAAAGTTTTGCAATCTACTCATCTGACAAAGGGCTAATATCCAGAACCTACGAAGAACTCAAACAAATTTACAAGAAAAAAACAAACAACCCCATCAAAAAGTGGGCAAAGGATATGAACGGACATTTCTCAAAAGAAGACATTTATACAGCCAACAGACACACGAAAAAATGCTCATCATCACTGGCCATCAGAGAAATGCAAATCAAAACCACAATGAGACACCATCTCACACCAGTTAGAAGGGCAATCATTAAAAAATCAGGAAACAACAGGTGCTGGAGAGGATGTGGAGAAATAGGAACACTTTTACACTGTTGGTGGGATTGTAAACTAGTTCAACCATTATGGAAAACAGTATGGCGATTCCTCAAGGATCTAGAACTAGAAGTACCATACGACCCAGCCATCCCATTACTGGGTATATACCCAAAGGATTACAAATCATGCTGCTATAAAGACACATGCACATGTATGTTTATTGCAGCACTATTCACAATAGCAAAGACTTGGAATCAACCCAAATGTCCATCAGTGACAGACTGGATTAAGAAAATGTGGCACATATACACCATGGAATACTATGCAGCCATAAAAAAGGATGAGTTTGAGTCCTTTGTAGGGACATGGATGCAGCTGGAAACCATCATTCTCAGCAAACTATTGCAAGAACAGAAAACCAAACACCGCATGTTCTCACTCGTAGGTGGGAACTGAACAATGAGATCACTTGGACTCGGGAAGGGGAAC
>NC_045446.1:47721175-47739499 GCF_002776525.5 Piliocolobus tephrosceles
GGGGAGGGATTGCATTGGGAGTTATAGCTGATGTAAATGACGAGTTGATGGGTGCTGACGAGTTGATGGGTGCTGACGAGTTGATGGGTGCAGCACACCAACATGGCACAAGTATACATATGTAACAAACCTGCACGTTATGCACATGTACCCTAGAACTTAAAGTATAATAAAAAAAAAATCGCTATTCTGACTGGGGTGAGATGGTATCTCATTGTGGTTTTGATTTGTAGTTCTCTAATTATCAGTGATGTTGAGCTTTTTTTTTCATATGTTTGTTGGCCACATAGATGTCTTCTTTTGAGAAGTGTCTGTTCATATCCTTTGCCCACTTTTTGATGGGGTTTTTTTATTCTTGTAAATTTGTTTAAGTTTCTTGTAGATTCTGGATATTAGATGTTTGTCAGATGGGTAGATTGAAAACATTTTCTCCCATTCTGTATATTGCCTGTTCACTCTGATAATAGTTTCTTTTGCGGATGAAACACATTTTCTTTATCCAGTCTACCACTGATGGGCACCTAGGTTGACTTTATGTCTTTGCTATTGTGAATAGTGCTGCGATGAACATAGGAGTGGATATGTCTTTTTGGTAGAACAATTTATTTTCCAAAAAGCATTTCTGAGAAAGAGGCAAAAGAGACCTGTTTTTTTAAAAATTTTTTTTATTTTGTGAACCTATATTTGGGCCTAAACATCACCTATTTACCTTGTACCTTGTACATGCTCAGTTACGCATTTTAGAATCTTGTCCTCGTAATTGAATTTATATAAAGAATATATTACTAGAGCATATCTTGCTCATTAGTAGAGTCTATTGGAAAGATTTTTAGAGGACATTTTAACCATTCTAGAAATTTATAAATTGTATCAACCAGAGAAGTGTTTCTTGTATTTTAGCAGGATGCAAATCACCTGGGGATCTTAATTAAAATGTGGATTCAAATTCCATAGGTTTATGGTGGGGCATAGGAATCAATGACCTAGGTAATGTCTTTACTTCTTTTCACCAGTGCTGCTGGCTGTAACCACACTTTAAGTAGCTAAGAGTTAGAGGATGGAAGGATAATATATATTCTGTTTTATAATTAGTAAAGTTACAGGTTTATAAAATTAACAAATAGAGCATTTAGGCTAAAATTAAAAAGACTGACAATGCCGTGTATGTTGGCAAGGGTAAATAATAACTGGAACACTCATACACTGCTGGTGGTAGTATAAATTGTTATAACTGATTTTGAAAACTGTCTGGCAGTATTTACTAAAGTTAAACATACGCCTATTCTGTGACCAGAAATTATAATTCTAGGTATATACCTAAGATAAATGATTGTATTTGTCCACCAAAAGACATGCACAGCTTGTTCGTAGCAATTTTGTTTGTAATAGGCACAAACTGTAAACAACCCGTATGTCCACAACAGGAGAGTACATTAATTGTGGTATACTTACTCAGTGGAAGACTATTCATTAATAAAAACCTGATATTTGTAATAACATAGATGATTCTCACAGACATTATATGGAGCATAGAGAAGTAAAGAGAGAAACAGCTAAAGATTAAAGGAAGGTAGAAGGTAAAGATAGAGTATGTACTGTGATTTCATTTGTTAAGTTCAGGCATAACTACTTTACAATGATAGAAGTCAGAATAGTGGTTATCTTTGGATGGGTAATTAATTGGGAAGAGGAATGTGAGAACCTTCTGGAGTACTGGGGATGTTTATAGCTTGGTCTGGGTGGTGATTATATAGGAGAATACATATGTAAAAACTCATCAAGTACCTTGATGGACTGAATTTAGGATTAGTGTATTTCACTGTTTTTATATTCTATATGTTAATAAAATTTTAGTTAATAAGATAAGTAAAGCATTTAAAAGAAGAGAAAAATATCTTTTGAATTCTAAAAGGGCTATGTATATATTTTTATTGTGGAAATGATTTCCAAGAGTGTTGCTCTGTGTTCACATTTATATGCATTTACTGAGCGAAAGTATTAAAAAGCATATTTAAATGTGGTGAATTAATGTAGCTAGCTGATTTCTGAAACTAACTAGTATGGTTGTCATTGGATTTGGGATAATAAAATCACAGCTCAAACAAACTTTGGTTAAATTAGAATATTTCCATATTTTGTTTCAGAGGAGAGCTGAAAATTCCAAAGAAACAAGCTTTTAAAAGCTGTTTTGGAAATCAAAACAAAAAACATTAAATGAAAGTCTTCTTACTCTTCAAACTTTCCCTTTCAATTTGTAGTTTCCTGTCCTCTGTTCTGGTGCCTTGCTACTCATGCTATTATTCCTCACTGCTTAGGATCTCTCATTGTGTTTTATTCAGGACACGATCTTGAATCTTATTTGTCTTTATCTTCATATCTCTAATATTTCTCCACGCTCCTCTTTCTTTTCAGGAGTCATAGAATTCTGTAGTTTTCTAACTTTGTATTTTAAGCAGAGGAACTAATTTTTAAAGCAAAATTTAAAAAAGAAAATCTAACAAAGTTAAACACTTTGAAGGAACTGTGACGGTTCCTTCATCACTCTCAGCTCACTCCTTCCTCTTTGCCTTACAACGACTTGACAGTGGGGTAAACTTTGGGGGGAAAACAATCAAACATAATCTAGCCCAATCTTTTCACTTTATAAAGGAAGAAAGGGAAGTATAGAGAAGGCTTCATGGCCAGTAGTAGTCAGCAACTTCAGGCTATCATAAAATTGGTTTCAACTGCTAAGTAGTGAAGTTCAAAGATAGAAAAAATATGATTAAAAAAATCTCTACATGCAATTTGAATGATTAATATAGTGATTCTGAAATCTTCTTTTCAAAGTGTGCTCATAGACAAGTCGCCATATTTCAAAATTCCCAGTTACAAGTACATCACTTCTTAAAAACAGTAATGCTATTTTCGACAAGGGTTCCAAGCAAGACAATTCAGTGGGAGAATAATAGTCTTTTCAACAAATGGTGCCAAGACAGCTAGGTATCCCCATGCAAAAGAATAAAGTTGGACCCCTACCTCACACCATATAAAACTTAACCCAAAATGAATTAAAGACCTACATGTGAGAGATAAAACTATAAAACTTATAGAAGAAAACATAGGAATACATTTTCATCATCTTGGATAGGTAGTAGTTTCTTAGATATGACATCAAAGGCACAAATGAAAAGAGAAAAGATGAACTGGACATCAAAATGTAAAACTTTGTGACTCAAAGGAAACCATCAAGAAAGTTGAAAGACAACCCATGGAGTGGGAGAAAATATTTGCAAATCATAATTCTAATAAATGACTCGAATCTAGAATATATTAAGAACTATTATAACTCAACAATAAAAGACAAATACCCAAATTTTAAAAAGAGCAAAGGATGGCCGGGTGCAGTGGCTCAAGCCTGTAATCCCAGCAGTTTGGGAGGCCAAGACGGGCGGATCACGAGGTAAGGAGATTGAGACCATCCTGGCTAACACTGTGAAACCCCGTCTCTACTAAAAAATACAAAAAACTAGCCGGGCGAGGTGGCGGCGCCTGTAGTCCCAGCTACTCGGGAGGCTGAGGCAGGAGAATGGCGTAAACCTGGGAGGCAGAGCTTGCAGTGAGCTGAGATCCGGCCACTGCACTCCAGCCTGGGCAACAGAGCGAGACTCTGACTCACAGTCAAAAAAAAAAAAAAAAAAAAAAAAGGATTTGAATCAATGTTTCTCCAAATAAGATTTACAAATGGACAATAAGCACAAAAAATACATGATATATTTAGACATTAAGGAAATATAAATCAAAAGCACAATGAGTAACTACTTCACACATACTAGGGAGGCTATAGTAAACAAACAAACAAACAAACCCAGAAACTAAAAAATGTTGAAAAAGGTGGAATATTCATTGGAAATTGGAACCCTCATATATCGCTCACGAGAATATAAAATGGTGCAGCCACTTTAGAAACCAGTATCAGTTTCTCAAAAACTAAAACACAGCATTACTATATGACACAATTTCACTCCTACTAGCTGAGATATGACTCTCTCTGAAATAGGACATATGACAAAGAAGTCTTTGATAGAAAGAAGGAAAATGAAGAAAGATATATTTTATTGTAGTGAAAAGCAATACATACTCAAATTATTTTTATAAAGCATAATGAAGTTAAGTATTTCTTTAGCCATGCCCTTTTTGCTTACCAATTTCATACATGAAATAATGTACATGTGTGTACATTTGAACATGGGATTTGCGTGTATGTGAGGTTCAATTTTTAAAACTATGAATCAGTAAAAATAAATTACTGACTCCTTCAATTCCTTTCTTCCTTTAACTTTCTGAAATTAATTTTCATTCGTTATTTATATTTTGATCAGCACGGGAGTTCGACCTGCTCCATTTCCAACCTGGACTGGTTCACCCTTCCTTAGGAAACCTGTTGGCCTCCCGCTCCCAGCAGATTACCATATTGATGCCAAACTTAGTGCAGATACCCAATTGGCATATCACACTACAGTCCAGAACTTCTGGGCTCAAGTGATCCTCCCATGTCAGCCTCCTGAGTAGCTGTGACTACAGGCACATGCCACCATGCCCAGTTATTTATATTTTGAAAACTTTTCTCTTTGGTTTTTAAACAAAGCTATCTGATCTGTCGTATCATATAGGGGCTATTAAATGGGGATAAAGACCTTTCACATAGGAGTGTTGTAAGGAGACATGAAATATATTTATTCTAAATCTGAAAATCTCCAAGTCTTCATATTATAGTTTCTTTAACAATCCCTTATAGTTTTAGTTCTCAGCTTAGTATATTTTCTCAGAAGGCATGTTAAAAAAAGGATAATGTTTTAATCCAAAGGAATGAATCTCTAAAAGAATAATGTTAAACATCATTTTATGATATTGTAGAAGATATATCTTATTACGACGACAACATCGTTTTATGATATTACAGAAGATGTATCTTATTACTATGACAACATGTGTTTTTGAGGTAGTGGGATTTTATATCATGTGGGCTATTGCTTATTTGGTTTATGAATGGGTATGTTTCCAGTCTTTAACTTTTAAAACTGAGTATATGTGTGATTGTGGTTTTCAAAGACCTTTGCATATACATTATTTCACTTACATTCGCAGTAACTCTGAGGTAGATTTGTTTTTTATTTTTGAAATTGAAATATAAACATACAAGGTATTTAAAATATGGATTATATATGTGTAACTAATAGTTATAAGTGAATCCTACGTAACCAACCAACACTGAGGTAAAAAAAAAATAGAGCACTGATATTTTCCCAGAAGCAACTTGTTTTCCTTCCCAGTTACAACCCCATATTCCCTGTTGGTATTTAGTGTTACCCCATCACCATTCTGTATTTAATGCTAGTTGCTTTCTTTACTTTATAGTTTTACTGCCTATATCTCTAAACAATATAGTTTGATTTTGCCTGTTTCTATGCATTTTATAAATGGAATCATGCAGAATCTATTTTTTGTGTATGTTCCAATTTTTGCCAAACTGTATCATTATCATGAAGACCTACTTCATTCATTTGATTTTTATTGTGTGAATATCAGAATTGTTTATCCTCTTTATTTTTACTGGGCATTTGGACTGTTTCCAGTTGCTGGTTATTATGAACAATGCTGCTATAAACCTTTTTGTGCATATATTCATTCTTGGTGGCCATGTGTACGAGTTTCTGTAAGCTATTATGCAGGAATGGAATTGTTGAGTCAGAGGATATGCCTGTCTTCATCTTTTCTAGATAATGTAAAACTCTTCTAAAAGTGTTTATTTATAGTGTTACCAATAACCTATTAACATTCTTATTCAGCATTGTTGCTAACAATTGATGTTGTCAGACTTTTAATTTCTGCCAGTCTGCTTAGTATTAAATGTTATCTTATCATGGTTTAAATTTGCATTCCTAATTACTAGTGATATTAAGCACTTTTTAAATAAGCTATTGATTAGGTAAATTTCTTCTGTTGTGATATGCCTGTTCAAGTCTTTCACCCATTTTTCTATTGGGTCATTGTCTTTTTTTTTTTTTTTTGAGACAGAGTCTCACTCTGTTGCCCAGGCTGGAGTGCAGTGGTGTGATCTGGGCTCACTGCAAACTCTGCCTCCTGGGTTCAAGTGATTCTCTTGCCTCAGCCTCCTGAGTGGCTGAGATTACAGGTGTGTGCCACCATGCCTGGCTAATTTTTGTATTTTTAGTAGAGATGAGGTTTCACCATGTTGCTAAGTTGGTCTCAAACTCTTGACCTTGTGATCCGCCCACCTTAGCCTCCCAAAGTGCTGGGATTACAGGGTCTTTTTTTTAAAAAAAATGATTTGTAGTTTTCTACAAATCTGTATATAAATTCTGTACAATTCTGTATATGAATTGTTATTTACATGTATTGCAGATTGTCTTTTCACTTTATGGAATCTTTTGATGAACAGATGTTCTCATTTTAAATATAGTTGGATATTTATTGATCTTTTCTTTTTTGGTTAATGCTTTCCTGTGCTGTTTAGGAAATTATTTCCTATCTGAGGTCATGAAGATAATCTTCAGTGACTTTCAGTTGACCTTTAATACACCTGAAGTTGTTTTGATATATTGTCCAAAGTATAGTTTGGGTGTAGTTTCTTTTTCTCCTCTTATGGATGTCCAGCTATCCCAGATAATTTATTAAAATCTCTTTTCTTGACTGCTCCAGAGGGTTACTTTTGTCATATGTCAAATGCCTATATAAACATGGTTTTGTTTGGGGGTTCTTTATTATGTTCTCTTGATGTGTTTGTCAATCCTTGCAAACAACCCTGACTTAATTATATTTACTTTATAATAAGTTTTGTTATCTTGTAGAATAGGTCCTGCCACCTTATGCTTATTTTTCAAGTGTCTTGATACTTCTTGGCCCTTTGCATTTCCGTAAAAATTTAGATTTAACTTGTTGAGTTCCACACACATGAAAAGACTATTAGGATTTTCAATTTAGTTTGCATTTAATCTATTAGTAAATTTTTATGGAAATGATACTTTGATAATATAGAATCTTTCAATACATTAACATATTTTCTCTCTCCAGTTATTTTAGTCTTCTTTAACATCTCCTAATAAAGCTTCTAATTTTTCTTATACAATACCAACATTAAGCAAATTTAACAGTTCAAGACAGTAGTAACAGAGAAGTCAAAAGTTGCTTGCTATGTGAACAATACAAACAGTAGCTTAAGGATTCAGAAGAGGAACAAACGTGCTTCAGTGTTTCATAACAGATAACACTAAAAGATATTTGATCAAATATTCATTAAGTAGTAATAGCTTTGTTCCCTCATAGTGTTATACAAGTCTGGAAATTGCCATATTTTCAATTGGTTAATAGGTTAAAAAATAAATTAATGTATTGGTTGTTTTATTGACTATCTGCACAGCCACTATTTTAGTTTCCTTTTTTCCCCACTATTGATAGATTTTTCCCCCCTGAAATGGTTAGCTTTAAGCAGATATTTTGGTCACACACACACACACACACACACACACACACACACACATATGTATATATCCTGCGTAGTAATTTCCAACTCAAATATGTTTTAAGAGTCTTTGAAACATAAATATTTGGTGTGAGTTCTGAAATACTGAAATAATGCATGAATTGGCTCTTAGTAGTAAGTTTAGGCGTTTCCATTTGGCCTATTCTTTTTAAACATTAAAGGCCTTCTTAAGTGCGTAACATATGGGCTCCAGGGGAAAACTGAGTTGTGTGCATTGTTTTACTTTAAAATATAATTTATTCTGTCATTATCATTGTCAAAATAGAGATTGGCGTATTTAAATGAAGCTGGCTCTCTTAATTCCTAACAAAAATAAATCTCTGTTGGTAGTGACGTATACTGTACACATAGGTCCCAACCTTGTCACTTCTGAGGAACAGTGGTGAAATTGTTTGTTCCTGACAGCAGACAGCCCCATTGCAGAGCCCTGGTTTCATGTTACATTAAGTATTAGTGCTGTTCTTTCAGGAGCTATTATACTGTGACATCAAAGATTTCCTGACAGGGCAGTGGTAGGTTAGCACTGAAGTTGTCTACTGAAATTTTAAAGAATGGAATTAAATATATATATGATCAGACTTTTATATAAAAGATAGAGACAGAATTAGAGTGGTTTAAAGAAAGTTGCAGAAATCATTAGTTTGCGGGCTATCTGCTTTATCTCTGCTTGTTTAAGCCAAATTCTATTACCTTTTATTTCTTCAAGTACAAATGGCCATTATGTTAATGGTAGGGTAGTTGATAATTTCCAGAAAGACATTATGAATAAGGAAAAAATAGCCTTTTGTGAAATAAAAATGGTTAGGTTGACCTGTAGAAAATTTGATATAAATGAACATGTGGACAGTAATTGCAATGGCCTGACATCCTGTTTGCAGATCCACTAATTAGTTAAAAGGATCAAACTACATGCTCTATTAAAGTTACCGGAGTACAATTTATATGGCAAGTGAAGAGATGAGAAGTCTTGCAACTGAAAAGACTTGATTTTACATTGTAGTTGTATAAATACAGCTGAGTTTAACATTAATCAGATTACAGTGTTGTCTTTTGAAAAGGCTAACTTTTGTTAAGTTTTGAGAAATATTAGTCATTTTTGTCTGTATAAGTTTTCTGTTTAAAAAATAAATTAAGCATTATGGCTTCAAGTATTTCTTAGATTTTTTTTTGAAGTGCAATCAGTTGCTGTAACTATAACATTACTATGACATAGTCATGAAAATCTTGGGATTATAAAATGTCAGTTAATTTTAGAAGCACAATTCAATGTCTGGACATTTAAGACAATATAATTATAATACTTTTGTTTGAGATTAAGTAAATAAATAATATGCTAAAATGCGTATCTTCTCAGTATTTTAGTTTTCCTTTTGCTACAGTAATAGAAAATAAAACTTTTTTCGATTATAAGCAAAGTATAAATGATACATTTATTTTAAACAATATAATACTGACACTGTAAGTTCAGAAGTAACTGGAACAAAGAAGAAACGTTTATAGGTACTTGTGCGTTTGATTATGTTTCAAAATAATTTTCATCCAGATCAAAGTAATCCGTAATATATTCATGAAAACAGTTGTTTAAAAAAACTGAATGTTGGACTGGGCACAGTGGCTCACGCCTGTAATCCCAGCACTTTGGGAGGCCAAAGTTGAGGTCAGGAGTTTGAGACCAGCCTGGCCAACATGGCGAAACCCTGTCTCTAGTAAAAATATAAAAAATTAGCCAGACGTGGTAGAGTGCTCCTGTAATCCCAGTTACTAGGGAAACTGAGGCAGGAGAATTGCTTGAACCCAGGAGGCAGAGATTGCAGTGAGCTGAGATTACACTACTGCACTCCAGCCTGGATGACAGAGCAAGACTCTGTCTCAAAAAAAACCAACCACCACAACAAAACCCCTCAAACAAACAAACAAAAACTGAATGTAGAGGCTGGGTACAGTGGTGCATGCTTGCAGTTTCAACTACTAAGGAGGCTGAAGTGGAAAGATTGCTTGAGCCTAGGAGTTCACGTTGTAATATGCTGTGATCACACCTGTGAATAGCCACTGCACTCCAGCCTGGGCAACATAGCAAAACCCTGTCTCTAAAAAACAGAAATAAACAAACAAACAAAAAACTGAACATAAAGGTCTTTGCTGTGGCTTGTATCTGACAGTTACTGATACAGATTAAATTGCATAGGGTAATATTGCTATATTCTTTAAATCATTAAGAATGGTTACTTTAAAATAAAATGCCTAAGGAGCTCAGCTGTATTCCTCTTGCCACTTGTTGAAAGTGAGATACTTCAACTTGTAGTTCTGAAGTGGATTCAAATACATAAAAATGCTTTCACCTTTGAAATTGTTTGTTTTGTTTTTATTTTTGGCATGACAAAATTCATTAGCAACAATTCAGAAGAAGCAACAGCCCAAGAATGAAAAATATTCTGATACCTTCTCTGAGGACCCTGAAGTCTTACATTCTAGAAGTGTTCAAGTAGATTAAGTATTTTTCCTTTAAAAAATGTTTTAATTTTAAAGTACAGTATTTGGTAGGAAAAAGGGGAGAATATTAGGATAGATGTTTACTCATTTAAAATTTAAAAGCAATAATGTACAAATATTTATATTATCAATATTGTTTCAATCCTTTTACTTCTGCCAGCAACAGAAATCCTAATTCAAAATGCTTTAAATTGTCAATCTACAAACAGGGTACATATAGTCTAATAATTAGCTGGCTAAAAGCAACACAGGTATATTTGAAAGTTTCTAGTATGTATACATTTCTTAACTGAAGGACTGAGAGACTAAAGAATGTTGATCTTTTTCTTATGATGAAGGAAGGTATCAGTATTTTAGCTCATTTGAAAAGTTTTGAAAACCATTTAAAATCTGGTTAGCTACACCGTATATGAAACAACTGATCAATAGTGCTCCCAAGAGAGCTAATTATAGATGCAGTCAACCCTTCATAAAGAAGCTGGTAAATGAATGTTAGAGAGAAAGTGTGTGTTCATTTATGTTTGAAAATTTTGTGCATTTAAATAAAAGCCTTCTAGGAAATACATTCCCAGAGAATGTAAGGAGAATTAGTTGGCCATTTAAAAGACATAGTTTTCTTTTTAAATACAAGTTTTCTTTTCCATTGAAAAACCTAAGCAAGCAGACATTTCTACCAAATTATCTGTATTAAGTTTAAATATGTTAATGCTTTTCCCAGTCAACAAATATTTATTAGCTGCTGACTGTACGTCAGGTCTCATGGGGATAGAAAATAATTACCATGCATCTCTGAGCTCAATGAATTTAATAGTTGTTAGGACAATACCGGAGAGTATATGATCAATTGCTAGAATATGTGGTAAGACTGTACCTTCAAGATGAGAAAGAATAAATTCAGTTATAGGAATCAGAGTAGGTTTTAGTAACTAAACTTTTTCAATTGACACTTAAGGCACTATAGGATTTAGATTGGCATTGCTGAACGGTGAACATCTCACAATGAGTGAGTTTGCCTTTGTCTTTGCTATGTTTGCAAATTTATATCATCTGGGCGCTTTTCTTTGGGCTTATATTAACTGGTATAAACTTATTAAGGAAATGCATTTAGAAATTTCCCCACTAAAATTCCAAAAGCCTGGTTTTCTGCACAGTATATCTTTTTTTTCTTTTTTTGTTTTGAGACGGAGTCTTGGCTCAGTCGCCCAGGCTGGAGTGCAGTGGTGCGATCTCGGCTCACTGCAAGCTCCGTCTCCTAGGTGCATGCTATTCTCCTGCCTCAGCCTCCCGAGTAGCTGGGACTACAGGCGCCCGCCCCCACGCCTGGCTAATTTTTTTTTTGTATTTTTAATAGAGATGGGGTTTCACCATGTTAGCCAGAATGGTCTCGATCTCCTGACCTCGTGATCTACCCGCCTAGGCCTTCCAAAGTGCTGGGATTACAGGCGTGAGCCACCGCGCCCGGCCCCTACAATATGTCTTTTTAAACTAACATATTATCTTTGTTTCTCTTTTAATGCATAGCTGCAACAATGACTTGAAAGTTCCACCAGTAAATAGGTCATATAATTGAGGTGAATTCTCAAAATTGAGTTTTCAGTGTTACTTGGTATGTGAAAGATAAGGGAAGATCTTGAAAGGCTGAAAGTTCACAGAAAAATACATTTGGTTTTTTTTTAGAAAACTATCTTTGCCTTTCTGCTGCAAATGTAACACATTGCATAGATTGTATTAAGTCTCTTTCAAATCTTTTTATAAAAAGAATCTCATAATCATATTATGTAGTCCTTGGCAAATGTTTACAGTTCTCTGGACCAGAGATTGTTATTATTATTCACTGGACTGGAGATTGTTATTATTATTCAATCTTAATTTATATTTTTATCACATTATATTTTATATCTAGTAAATGCCAAGACATCCAAAAGTTGACAGCTCATCTTAAACTTAAATAAAACATAAAAATTAAATCGCTGAGGTGTGAGTTAAGATCTCAATATGAGTTTCAGTTTCAGTTACTTGTATTCAATTAGCCATATTTTCTTTTTACATACAGTAAAAGAAAACATTCAGACCAAAGATTTTCCTCTGAAGATCAAACAAAATAAGAGAAATAAAATCATTTTAATAATCTCATTTATGCAAGATGGTACATTGCTATATCCAAGAAACAAAATGTATCACTTACATATTTTTCTGATTTTGGTGGAAATATTCAGTTAAAGGGATGACCTTATTATAATTTTTGATAATTCTTATGTTTAAAATAATTTCTCACACACATACTGCTGTATACGTACTGTGTGCTAACTGCTTGTACCACTGGAGCACCCAAAGTAATTTCTGTTAACACATAATTAGATGGACATTAAACAAGATAATTTTTTGGTTGATATTTAAATTTCTTTGCCTTTTAAATGGGCACCAGTGAATAGAGTGAGCTCTGACTGTTTTGTTGCACTGGCATTTTGTTTTGTTTAATTTTGATATATTCCCTAACTTCCAAAAAAGTGCTGAGATGCATTTATTTAGAAATTTAAATGATTGAAATTAATTTTAATTTCAGAATTTTAAAAAGAATTTTGCAAAAGTCTTTAAAAATTGCAGTGGGCTTGGCATGCTAAAAAATCAGTCAAAGACCTGGGATTGGAATTTATTGTTGTAAAAATTCCAACTCAAGATGTGAAAGATAATTCGATAATGCTCTTCAACCTCTATGATGCTTACATGCTTATCCACCTTGCATTTATTAATTTATTTTTTCTTTCTTTCAATTAACACATTTATTTAGCATATACATTGTGCTAGGCACCAAGGATATAAGGATGAAAAGTAAAAGGTTACTGCCCTGGATAAAATCACAATTGGAGGATGGGAGAGAGAAGGTTAAGAAGGAAGAAAGGTAGAAGTGAAAAATACATTTGGGAGAGTAAGGGTAGACAGTGTAAAATATTTCCATATTCTATAACATTATGAATATTTTTATGGAGTAATGAATAAAGGGCTGTTGGAGCACATAAGAGGAAATATTAATTTTGACTGAGTTAAGGGTTCTCAGATACTTTTTAAATGCATATAATGTGAATTTTTTATTGCTTACTTCATTGCCCTAAAGTCAGTTCAATATGTACTTATTTTTACATTTTTAAAATTATTGAGTTAAAATTTATATACATAAAATTATTCATTTTAAAATGAACATGTCAGTGGCATTCAGTACTTTCACAGTGTTATGCAACCATCACACCTATCTTGTTCCAAAACATTTTCATCATCTGAAATGAAAACTCCATACCTACTAAGCAGTTAATCCTCATTCCTCCCTTTTCCCCAGATCTGCTTTCTGTCTCTATGGATTTATTCTATTCTTCATGTTTTCTATAAATGCAATCATACAATATGTAACCTTTTGTGTCTGGCTGTTTTTCACTTAGTGTAATGTTTTCTAAATTTATGTATTAATATGTTGTAGCACATCACTACAGATTGAGTATCCCTTACCTGAAATGCTTAGGACTAGAACTGTTGTGAATTTTGGATTATTTTTTGATTTTGGAATATTTGCATATACATAATGAGATATCTTGGGGATGGGACCCAAGCCTATACAAGAAATTTACTTATGTCTTGTATGTACCTTATACACATAGCCTGAAGGTAATTTTTTACACTATTTTAAATAATTTTGTGCTTGGAAGAAAATCTGTGTACATAAGCCATCAGAAAGCAAAAGTGTCACTACAGACATGTGGACAGTCTGTAGTTGTTTGGCATCACTGTCATTCCTGACTGTGAATTTATGTGCTATCATTAAGCATCATTTTCTTATACTTATTCACACATAAGTTCTTAACAGTAAAAAAAATACGGCCTGGCGTGGTGGCTCATGCCTGTAATCCCAGCATGATGGGAGGCTGAGGCAGGCAGATCATGAAGTCAGGAGTTCGAGACCAGCCTGACCAACATGCTGAAACCCTGTCTCTACCAAAAATACAAAAAAAAAAAAAAAAAAAAAAATTCAGCCAGGCGTGGTGGCATGCACCTGATCCCAGAATCAGGAGGCTGAGGCAGGAGAATCGCTTGAACCCAGGAGGCGCAGGTTGCAGTGAGCAGAGATCGCCACTGCACTCCAGCCTGGGCGACAGAGCAAAACTCTGTCTCAAAAAAAAAAAAAAAAAAAAAAAGAAAAAAAGAAAGAAAAAAATATGATATACCATTTATACAGGGGAACAATGTATTTAGGGTAACTAAGCAGCACAGTAACATCACCATAATACTTGTGTCAGTTGTTAAACAACAATGGCAACCAACAGTGGCAGTCTCCACCTATGTTGTGTTTTGATTGAAAGATTACTGTACACTGTATTTTATTTTTTTTAGGTGAGAAGAAACAGTTGAAGGACTAGGAAGAGGATCCTCTAGGCATGAGCTGGTTGGCTTTTAAAAATATTTCCTTCAGCATCATCTGCCTCATTAACAATGGTTTTTGTCTTAGAAGTCTTTCTTTGATTTTATAAACTGAGATTATTTCTTATTCTGTTATGAATGTGCTCTGCGCTTGTACTTCAATAAGCCCACCCCACATTTTCACTCTGCCATCTATAGGTATTTTTTTTTCTGTAGAGTTCACATGACTTGTCAGATGAGGTCAGGTGTGGAATTTTCTACTTGTAGTGCCAAGTTGGCACTCAAGAAGTTTCATATTTTGGAGCATTTTGGATTTCAGATTTTTGGATTAGGGATGTCCTATCTGCACTTCATTCCTTTTTATTGCTGAATAATATTCCATGATATGTACCACAGCTTGATTATCCATTCCTCTATTGATGGACATTTAGGTTTTTTCCACTTTTTAGCAATTGTGAATAGTGGTCCTATGAACATTTGTGTTCAAACATAAGTTTTTGTTTGAACACCTGTTTTCTGTTCTTTTGCGTATATACCTAGAAGTGGAATTGGGTCATATGGCAGTCCTGTGTTTAATTTTGGAGAAAGTGCCAAACTGTTTTCCACACTAGCTGCATCATTTTACCTTTCTACAAGTCATGCATGAAGGTACCAATTTCTCTGCATTCTTGCAAACACTTATTTTCCATCAAAAAACATTATAGTTGCCCTAGCGGGTATGTCTGATACTATTTTGATGCCTATTTCTTGAAGGTAGAGAGCTGGAGATCTCTGAAAACCATAGGGCAATAATACTTTGGCTGAGCTCCTGATGGATGAGATACAATAGGCTTAGCTGACTCAACCTATTTCTTTTCCCTTAGCAGGAATTGTCCTGAGTTTACCAGAGATACTTCTTGGTTCACCAAACTTCAATACTACATGGTATTGTTTACTGCCCAGAATCTCCTGTCACAAGAGCAGGATTCTAACTCCCCCAGGACGTATGAAAGTTAAACATATCAAAGTTTGGTAGCATTGTTTTTGTATCTTCACTGGACTTACTTTGAAGATGAGCCTAAAGAGATTTTGCTCACATTTCAGAAGGTTCATGAAGACTTCTGCTGTAGCACTTTAGGTGACCATTAGTTAAGTTAGGAGCTAGTAGCTTCAATCAGAGGTTCTCAAACTTTTTATTCCCAGGATCTCGTTGCATTCTTAAAAATTATTTAGAACCCCCAAAGCTTTTGTGTATGTGGTCTTTTACTGCGTTGGAATTTCTTTCTGTTGACGAGTTTGTTTACTTTAAAATTATTTTTGTCCATCAAGAAAAGAGTGTGTTATGGGGTTTCTGTGGATACTTGCTTGTGGGTTCTTTTAAAACAAAAAGATAAGAATTCATGGGGAATATTGGTCTGAAGCTTTGTTTTTTGTTTTTTGTTTTTTTTTTGGTATTTGTTTCAGTATGGTTTTGTTATCAGGATAATACTAGCTTCATAAAATAAATTGGGTTGTGTTTCCTTCTCTTCTATTTTCTGGAGGAGATTGTATAGAATTGGTGTTAATCTTTAAACACTTGGTAGACATTTGGGCCTGGGGTTTTCTTTTTGGGGGTAGTTAAACATAAGAATTCAATTCTCTTAAGAGTTATAGGGCTATTCAAACTACCTATTTCATTTCATATTGAGTGAATTGTAGTAATTTCTGTTTTTTGAGCAAGTGGTCCATTTCATCTAAGTTGTCAAATTTATATGTGTAGAGTTATTACTAGTATTCACTTACTATCCTTTTTATGTTTGCATGATCTGTAATGATATCCCCTGTTTCATTACTAATATTGGTAATTTGTGTTTTCTCTTTTTCTTTGTCAGTCTTGATAGAGGCTTGCTAATATTCTTGATCATTTCAAAGAACCAATTTTTTGTTTCATTTAGTTTTCTATTGTTTTCCTGCTTTCAATTTTATTGATTTCTGCTCTTTATCATTTTCTTCCTTCTGCTTGCTTTGGGTTAATTTTTCCCTCTTGTTTTTCTGGGTTCTTGAGATGGGAGTTTAGATTATTGATTTAAGGTTTTTCTTCTTTTCTTATGCATGCATTTAGTGTTATAAATGTCTTTCTCAGCACTGCTTTAGCCATGCCTCAGAAATTTTGATATATTTTCATTTTCACTTAGTTTAGTGTTTTTTTTTTTTAAATTTCTTTTGAAATTTTTTTTGATTCATGGATTATTTAGAAGTGTGTTGCTTAATTTCCAAGGATTTGGAGATTGTTCTTTCTTTGTTATTGATTTCTAGTTTAATCCCATTGTGGTCAGAGAACATGCTCTGTATGGTTTCAGTTTTTAAAAATTTGCTGGGTTTTGTTTTATGGCCTAGTTGGTTGTCTATCTTGGTATATGTTCTAGGAGTACATAAAAATGTGTATTCTGTTGTTGAGTGGAGTGTTCTATGAATGTTGATTAGATTCTGTTGATCAGATTGTTTAATTCTTCTGTATCATTTCTGTCTGTCCTGTTCTATCAATCTTTGACTATTGGAATAGTCATTTTACCAGTTTGCATCAAGTGTAAGAACCTTACCTCCCTTTATATCCAATTACTTTCACTGTTTATAATGTAATTGTCTTACCTGTTTTCTCTACATACATTTGGAACCACATTAGGCAATGTGCATTAACCATCAAACATAATTTAGAAAATTCAGGAGGAGAAGGAAAACCTATTGTATGTATTCACACTAGTATATTTTGCCTCTCTTATTCTTTCTTCCTTCCTGATGTTTCAACATTTCTTCTTTTATTGTGTCCTTTCTGTTTAGGGAACTTCCTTTAGTCAGATTTTTAGGGTGGGTCTGCTGGTAATAAACTCTCTTCATTTTCCTTCATTTGAGAATGTTTTGATTTCCCCTACATTCCTAAGGGATATTTTCATTGGGTATAGGATTTTGGGTTGACTAGTCATTTCTTTCAGCACTTGGAAAATATTGTGCCACTTCTTTCTGGCTTCTATGGTTTCTGATGAGAAATCTGCTGTCATTTGAATTATTTTCCCCTTATAGGTAAGGTGTCATTTTTCTCTGGATGCTTTAAAAATTTTTTTTGTTTTTAGTTTTCAGCAGTTTAATATGATGTATCTTTGCATGAATTTCTTTGAATTTATCCTGCTTGGGATTTGCTCAACTGTAGGTTTATGTATGTATGTGACTATAATTAGGATGTTTTCAACTATTATTCCTTTGAGTGCATTTTCAGTGTCACTCTCTTTCTTCTGTCCTCCAGGACTCTGATGACATAAATATTAGATATTTTGCTATATCCTCAAAGATTCCTGACATTTGGTTCATTTTTTTTTGGAGTCTGTTTTCTCTCTGTTATTTAGATTGGATATATTCTATTGTTCTATCTTCTGGTTCGCTGATTTGGTGCTTTCCATTCTACAATTGAGCCTTTCTATTGAACTTCTATTTTTGTTTGTTTGTTTTAGATAGAGACAGGGTCTCACTCTTTTATCCAGGCTGGAGTGCAGTGGTATGATCATAGCACACTGCAGCATCAAACTCACAGGCTTAAGTTATCCTTCTGTCTCAGCCTCTTGAGTAGCTAGAATTAAAGGCATGCACCAACCCAAACCAGCTATTTTTTAGAATTTACTGTTGAGCTTTTTATTTTAGTTATTGTAGTTTTCAGATTTTTCATTTGGTTCTTCTTTGTGTTTTCTATTTCTTTCTTTTTTTTTTTTATTATACTTTAAGTTCTAGGGTACATGTGCATAACGTGCAGGTTTGTTACATATGTATACTTGTGCCATGTTGGTGTGCTGCACCCATCAACTCGTCAGCACCCATCAACTCGTCAGCACCCATCAACTCGTCATTTACATCAGCTATAACTCCCAATGCAATCCCTCCCC
>NC_045446.1:47739509-47741911 GCF_002776525.5 Piliocolobus tephrosceles
GTTCCCCTTCCCGAGTCCAAGTGATCTCATTGTTCAGTTCCCACCTACGAGTGAGAACATGCGGTGTTTGGTTTTCTGTTCTTGCAATAGTTTGCTGAGAATGATGGTTTCCAGCTGCATCCATGTCCCTACAAAGGACTCAAACTCATCCTTTTTTATGGCTGCATAGTATTCCATGGTGTATATGTGCCACATTTTCTTAATCCAGTCTGTCACTGATGGACATTTGGGTTGATTCCAAGTCTTTGCTATTGTGAATAGTGCTGCAATAAACATACATGTGCATGTGTCTTTATAGCAGCATGATTTGTAATCCTTTGGGTATATACCCAGTAATGGGATGGCTGGGTCGTATGGTACTTCTAGTTCTAGATCCTTGAGGAATCGCCATACTGTTTTCCATAATGGTTGAACTAGTTTACAATCCCACCAACAGTGTAAAAGTGTTCCTATTTCTCCACATCCTCTCCAGCACCTGTTGTTTCCTGATTTTTTAATGATTGCCCTTCTAACTGGTGTGAGATGGTGTCTCATTGTGGTTTTGATTTGCATTTCTCTGATGGCCAGTGATGATGAGCATTTTTTCGTGTGTCTGTTGGCTGTATAAATGTCTTCTTTTGAGAAATGTCCGTTCATATCCTTTGCCCACTTTTTGATGGGGTTGTTTGTTTTTTTCTTGTAAATTTGTTTGAGTTCTTCGTAGGTTCTGGATATTAGCCCTTTGTCAGATGAGTAGATTGCAAAACTTTTCTTCCATTCTGTAGGTTGCCTGTTGACTCTGATGGTAGTTTCTTTTGCTGTGCAGAAGCTCTTTAGTTTAATTAGATCCCATTTGTCAATTTTGGCTTTTGTTGCCGTTGCTTTTGGTGTTTTAGACATGAAGTCCTTGCCCATGCCTATGTCCGGAATGGTATTACCTAGGTTTTCTTCTAGGGTTTTTATGGTATTAGGTCTAACATTTAAGTCTCTAATCCATCTTGAATTAATTTTCGTATAAGGAGTAAGGAAAGGATCCAGTTTCAGCTTTCTACTTATGGCTAGCCAGTTTTCCCAGCACCACTTATTAAATAGGGAATCCTTTCCCCATTTCTTGTTTTTCTCAGGTTTATCAAAGATCAGATGGCTGTAGTTGTGTGGTATTATTTCTGAGGACTCTGTTCTGTTCCATTGGTCTATATCTCTGTGTTGGTACCAGTACCATGCTGTTTTGGTTACTGTAGCCTTGTAGTATAGTTTGAAGTCAGGTATTGTGATGCCTCCAGCTTTGTTCTTTTGACTTAGGATTGTCTTGGCAATGCGGGCTCTTTTTTGGTTCCATATGAACTTTAAAGCAGTTTTTTCCAATTCTGTGAAGAAAGTCATTGGTAGCTTGACGGGGATGGCATTGAATCTATAAATTACCTTGGGCAGTATGGCCATTTTCACGATATTGATTCTTCCTATCCATGAGCATGGTATGTTCTTCCATTTGTTTGTGTCCTCTTTGATTTCACTGAGCAGTGGTTTGTAGTTCTCCTTGAAGAGGTCCTTTACATCCCTTGTAAGTTGGATTGCTAGGTATTTTATTCTCTTTGAAGCAATTGTGAATGGAAGTTCATTCCTGATTTGGCTCTCTGTTTGTCTGTTACTGGTGTATAAGAATGCTTGTGATTTTTGCACATTGATTTTGTATCCTGAGACTTTGCTGAAGTTTCTTATCAGCTTAAGGAGATTTTGGGCTGAGACAATGGGGTTTTCTAAATATACAATCATGTCATCTGCAAACAGGGACAATTTGACTTCTTCTTTTCCTAACTGAATACCCTTGATTTCTTTCTCTTGCCTGATTGCCCTAGCCAGAACTTCCAACACTATGTTGAATAGGAGTGGTGAGAGAGGGCATCCCTGTCTTGTGCCAGTTTTCAAAGGGAATTTTTCAAGTTTTTGCCCATTCAGTATGATATTGGCTATGGGTTTGTCATAAATAGCTCTTCTTATTTTGAGATACGTTCCTTCAATACCGAATTTATTGAGCGTTTTTAGCACGAAGGGCTGTTGAATTTTGTCAAAAGCCTTTTCTGCATCTATTGAGATAATCATGCGGTTTTTGTCTTTTGTTCTGTTTATATGCTGGATTACGTTTATTGATTTGCATATGTTGAACCAACCTTGCATCCCAGGGATGAAGCCCACTTGATCATGGTGGATAAGCTTTTTGATGTACTGCTGGATCCGGTTTGCCAGTATTTTATTGAGGATTTTTGCATCGATGTTCATCAGGGATATTGGTCTAAAATTCTCTTTTTTTTGTTGTGTCTCTGCCAGGCTTTGGTATCAGGATGATGTTGGCCTCATAAAATGAGTTAGGGAGGATTCCCTCTTTTTCTATTGATTGGAATAGTTTCAGAAGGAATGGTACCAGC
>NC_045446.1:47741921-47770766 GCF_002776525.5 Piliocolobus tephrosceles
TTTGGTTGGTAGGCTATTAATTATTGCCTCAATTTCAGAGCCTGCTATTGGTCTGTTCAGGGATTCAGCTTCTTCCTGGTTTAGTCTTGGGAGAGTGTAAGTGTCCAGGAAATTATCCATTTCTTCTAGATTTTCTAGTTGATTTGTGTAGAGGTGTTTATAGTATTCTCTGATGGTAGTTTGTATTTCTGTGGGGTCGGTGGTGATATCCCCTTTATCATTTTTTATTGCGACTATTTGATTCTTCTCTCTTTTCTTCTTTATTAGTCTTGCTAGCGGTCGATCAATTTTGTTGATCTTTTCAAAAAACCAACTCCTGGATTCATTGATTTTTTGGAGGGTTTTCTGTGTCTCTATCTCCTTCAGTTCTGCTCTGATCTTAGTTATTTCTTGCCTTCTGCTAGCTTTTGAATGTATTTGCTCTTGCTTCTCTAGTTCTTTTAATTGTGATGTTAGAGTGTCAATTTCAGATCTTTCCTGCTTTCTCTTGTGGGCATTTAGTGCTATAAATTTCCCTCTACACCCTGCTTTAAATGTGTCCCAGAGATTCTGGTATGTTGTATCTTTGTTCTCATTGGTTTCAAAGAACATCTTTATTTCTGCCTTCATTTCGTTATGTACCCAGTAGTCATTCAGGAGCAGGTGATTCATTTTCCACGTAGCTGAGTGGTTTTGATTGAGTTTCTCCGTCCTGAGTTCTAGTTTGATTGCACTGCGGTCTGAGAGACAGTTTGTTATAATTTCTGTTCTTGTACATTTGCTGAGGAGTGCTTTACTTCCAATTATGTGGTCAATTTTGGAATAAGTTCGATGTGGTGCTGAGAAGAATGTATATTCTGTTGATTTGAGGTGGAGAGTTCTGTAGATGTCTATTAGGTCTGCTTGCTGCAGAGATGAGTTCAATTC
This sequence comes from Piliocolobus tephrosceles, assembly GCF_002776525.5. Classification (NCBI taxonomy): domain Eukaryota; kingdom Metazoa; phylum Chordata; class Mammalia; order Primates; family Cercopithecidae; genus Piliocolobus; species Piliocolobus tephrosceles. The sequence continues at coordinate 47,742,828 of NC_045446.1, forward strand.
CTGGATATCCTTGTTAACTTTCTGTCTCGTTGATCTGTCTAATGTTGACAGTGGGGTGTTGAAGTCTCCCATTGTTATTGTATGGGAGTCTAAGTCCCTTTGTAAGTCTCTAAGGACTTGCTTTATGAATCTGGGTTCATATTCTCCTGTATTGGGTGCATATATATTTAGGATAGTTAGCTCTTCCTGTTGAATTGATCCCTTTACCATTATGTAATGGCCTTCTTTGTCTCTTTTGATCTTTGATGGTTTAAAGTCTGTTTTATCAGAGACTAGTATTGCAACCCCTGCTTTTTTTTGTTCTCCATTTGCTTGGTAGATCTTCCTCCATCCCTTTATTTTGAGCCTATGTATGTCTCTGCATGTGAGATGGGTCTCCTGAATACAGCAGACTGATGGGTCTTGACTCTTTATCCAGTTTGCCAGTCTGTGTCTTTTAATTGGAGCATTTAGTCCATTTACATTTAAGGTTAATATTGTTATGTGTGAACTTGATCCTGCCATTATGATATTAACTGGTTATTTTGCTCGTTAGTTGATGCGGTTTCTTCCTAGCCTCCATGGTCTTTACATTTTGGCAATTTTTTGCAATGGCTGGTACCGGTTGTTCCTTTCCATGTTTAGTGTTTCCTTCAGGGTCTCTTGTAAGGCAGGCCTGGTGGTGACAAAATCTCTAAGCATTGGCTTATCTGTAAAGGATTTTATTTCTCCTTCACTTTTGAAGGTTATTTTGGCTGGATATGAAATTCTGGGTTTAAAATTCTTTTCTTTAAGAATGTTGAATATTGGCCCCCACTCTCTTCTGGCTTGTAGAGTTTCTGCCGAGAGATCTGCTGTTAGTCTGATGGGCTTCCCTTTGTGGGTAACCCGACCTTTCTCTCTGGCTGCCCTTAAGATTTTTTCCTTCATTTCAACTTTGGTGAATCTGGCAATTATGTGTCTTGGAGTTGCTCTTCTCCAGGAGTATCTTTGTGGCGTTCTCTGTATTTCCTGAATTTGAATGTTGGCCTGCCCTACTAGGTTGGGGAAGTTCTCCTGGATGATATCCTGAAGAGTGTTTTCCAACTTGGTTCCATTTTCTCCCTCACTTTCAGGCACTCCAATCAGACGTAGATTTGGTCTTTTACATAATCCCATACTTCTTGCAGGCTTTGTTCATTTCTTTTCCTTCTTTTTTCTTTAGACTTCTCTTCTCGCTTCATTTCCTTGATTTGATCCTCAGTCGCTGATACTCTTTCTTCCAGTTGATCGAGTCGGTTACTGAAGCTTGTGCATTTGTCACGTATTTCTCGTGTCATGGTTTTCATCTCTGTCAGTTCGTTTATGGCCTTCTCTGCATTAATTATTCTGGTTATCAATTCTTCCACTCTTTTTTCAAGATTTTTAGTTTCTTTGCACTGGGTACGTAATTCCTCCTTTAGCTCTGAGAAGTTTGATGGTCTGAAGCCTTCTTCCCTCATCTCATGAAAGTCATTCTCCGTCCAGCTTTGATCCATTGCTGGCAATGAGCTGCGTTCCTTTGGAGGGGGAGATGTGCTCTTATTTTTTGAATTTCCAGCTTTTCTGCCCTGCTTTTTCCCCATCCTTGTGGTTTTATCTGCCTCTGGTCGTTGATGATGGTGATGTACTGATGGGGTTTTGGTGTGGGTGTCCTTCCTGTTTGTTAGTTTTCCTTCTGACAGTCAAGCCCCTCAGCTGTAGGTCTGTTGGAGATTGCTTGAGGTCCACTCCAGACCCTGTTTGCCTGGGTGTCAGCAGCAGAGGCTGCTGAAGATAGAATACTGCTGAACAGCGAGTGTACCTGTCTGATTTCTTGCTTTGGAAGCTTCCTCTCAGGGGTGTACTCCACTGTGTGAGGTGTGGGGTGTCGGTCTGCCCCTAGTGGAGGATTTCTCCCAGTTAGGCTACTCAGGGGTCAGGGACCCACTTGAGCAGGCAGTCTGTCCATTCTCAGATCTCAGCCTCCATGTTGGGAGATCCACTGCTCTCTTCAAAGCTGTCAGACAGAGTCGTTTGCATCTGCAGAGGTTTCTGCTGCTTTTTTTTTTTTGGTTGTTGTTGTTGTTTAGCTGTGCCCTGTCCCCAGAGGTGGAGTCTACCGGGACTGGCAGGCCTCCTTGAGCTGCTGTGAGCTCCACCCAGTTGGATCTTCCCAGGGCTTTGTTTACCTACTTAAGCCTCAGCAATGGTGAGCGCCCCTCCGCCAGTGTCGCACTGCCTTGCAGTTAGATTGCAGACTGCTGTGCTAGCAATGAGGAAGGCTCCGTGGGCGTGGGACCCTCCCGACCAGGTGTGGGATATAATCTTCTGGTGTGCCCGTTTGCTTAAAGCGCAGTATTGGGGTGGGAGTTACCCGATTTTCCAGGTGTTGTGTGTCTCAGTTCCCCTGGCTAGGAAAAGGGATTCCCTTCCCCCTTGCGCTTCCCAGGTGAGGCGATGCCTCTCGCTGGTCGGGCTGCAACAGCTGACCAGCACCAATTGTCCGGCACTCCCTGGTGAGATAAACCCAGTACTTCAGTTGAAAATGCAGAAATCACCTGTCTTCTGTGTCACTCGCGCTGGGAGCTGGAGACTGGAGCTGTTCCTGTTCGGCCCTGTGTTTTCTATTTCTTTGCTTATGTTTTCTATTTTTTTTGCTGAGGCTTTCTATTTCCTTTATTTGTTTCAAGTGGGTTTATAATTGCCCACTTAAGTTTTTTTTTTTTTTTTTTTCTTATCATGGCTGCTTTACAGTGTTTGTCAGATTATTCTAACATCTTGATGTTGTCATATATTGAGTGTCTTTTTCATTTAATTTGAGATCTTTTGTGGTATGATAGTGATTTTTGCTTGAAATCCATATATTTTTGTTTTTTATTATGACACTCTGGTTCTTATGAAAACCTGTTTTAGCTAGCTTTCCTTGACACTGTTTCAGTAAGGAAAGGGAGGCTGCTACCTTGTTATTGCTAGATGGATGTGGAAGTTCAGAAGGGCCTCTGGGTGGTGGGGCTTCTTGTACTGCTGGACGGTGAGTTATAGCTCCCCATGTGGTCTTCACTGACATCTTTGCGGAGGTGGCCTTGTTACTGTTGGCCTGTGTGGAAAGTTTTGACTATCCACAAGGCATTCCTTGATACCACTCTGTGGGGTAAGTGGGAGGGTCACTGGGGTCAGGGGCAGGTGCATGTATGGGCATGCTACTGGCTGGTAGGGGTAAAAGTCCCATATCACTACCTGGTTTTCTTTGACATTTCCCTGGGGGTGGATATTGGGTACCTCATTCAAGCCATGAGAGAGTGGAATTCTAGGTTCACCACTAGGTTTGAGTGAATCAGGGTGGAACCACAGTATTTTTTTGGCAGTGTTTATCTGGAGCTAGAGCAGATAGTGTCTACAAGTTTCCCATCTTACTAAAAACTGCCTCTTTCCTGGTCCTTAGGATAGAGTGAGCAAACTTTTTTGGGGGACGTTTTTGCCTGTATCTATTGGTGTTTTTAGATTGCTGGCTTCTTTAGCTCCAAGTCTGGTATACACAAGGCCAAAAGAAAACCTAGGAAATTCACCAGTGTCATCCGTGGTTCTGAGTTTCCTAGCCAGCCTGTCTTCTTTCCACTTTTTAGAGTCCTCTTATGTTTGTCTCATCTACAGTGTCCAGGGTTTTTAGTTGTATTTTGGGGAAGGAATGGGGAAAAGTACTTCTACTCCATCTTCCCAGAATTGGAAGTCTTCATATTAGAAATTGTAAAAACACAAGAACATGTTAGACCTCAGAGGAATCACATTATTATATAACCTCTGGAAAACTCCACTGTATACTCATGAGAATTAGAGTGAAAGAAGCAAATAAGGGTCTGGGCACTGTGTTTCACACCTGTAATCCTTACACTTTGGGAGACAAAGGCAGGTGGATAGTTTGAGGTGAGGAGTTATAGACCTGCCTGGGCAACATAGCAAGATTCTGTCTCTACGAAAAAAAAAAAAATTAGCCAGGTGTGGTGATGTGTACTTGTAGTCCTAGCTCCTAGGGAGGCTGAGGTGGAGGATCTTTTGAGCCCCAGCAGTTCGAAATTACACTGAGCTATGATTGCGCCACTGCACTCCAACCTGGGTGACGGAGTGAGACCCTGTCTCTTAAGAGAAAGTAAATAACATTATTATCCTTATTATGAAAAAATTAGACCCCTGAAAGAGTCTTGGTAACCCCTGGAGGTTCCATGATCATACACTGAAAACTCCTGCTGTAAATTGTAATCTGTCCAGAGACTTGAAAATATTAATGTTTACAATATCAATTTTAGAGCAATTTTTGTTAAATACCTATTGTTCTAGTCAGGCATTGATCTAACTCAGGGGATATAACCATGTATGAGATAGAGAAAGTCCCTGCCCTCATGAGCTTTGAATTCTTTGGGTCAAGCAATTTGGCAACTGAATGAAGTCATGAGTCTTCTGTTTGGCTAAACTAAATACTTACATTCATATCTTAGGAGGTGTCTGGGTTTGTGTGTGTATATGTTTATTTGCAGTAGGTGAAGCAGTATAGCTGTGGTCATTCACAGGAACAGTTCAGGCTACTGAGCCCACTGTGGTGCCCAGAGGCAGTGACTGATGGAGGGCAGATAGGAATACTTAGTTGTAGTACAGATAGCATGATTCTGTACATGATTTCTCCTCCTTTCCTCCCTGTCTTATTCCCTTTCTTATTCCTCCCCTTTATTTCTACTTTTCTTTCTTCCTTCTTTTTTTAAAATATTTCAATAGATTTTTGGGAACAGGTGGTTTTGGTTACATGGATAAGTTCTTGAGTAGTGATTTCTGAGATTTTTTTGTGCACCTATCACCCGAGTAGTATACACTGTATCCAATGTGTAGTCCTTTATTCCTCACCTGACTCCCATATTTCCCCCAAGCCCCAAAGACCATTATATCATTCTTATGTCTTTGCATCCTCATAGCTTACCTCACGTTAAAAGTGAGAACATACAATATTTGGTTTTCCATTTCTGAGTTACTTCACTTATATAAATACAATGGAATACTACTCAGCCATAAAAAAGAATGAAATAATGGCATTTCTTCCTTCTTTCTTACCTTTCTTCCTTCCAGTTTGAGTCGTAGGTAGATTGTTTCCTCAGATTGCATTTACAATTCTTACTGTCCTTTCATCCTGGCAAAGTTATAACTCCATACTTCATTATTCATTTTATTTATGTATACATTTACATATAAACATATATGTGCCCCCTACCTATATATGTATATATTTACATATCTATATGTAATACAAGGCACCTGCTACATTTTAGACACAATGCCAGGCACTAGAATAACACTGTCAATTACACGTGAAGCCCTTTAGTCTACAGTAAGAGAATATTTTAGTGTCATGGCTTGCAGAGGTCATTAAGGCATGCACTGTAGAGCTTGCAGGTCCCTAACCATTCTAGCTTCCAATTTTAACTGGAGTTAACAGTTCCTTGTGTGAATTCACCATAACACTTAGGAATGGATTGGCTTTGAAAACATTTCCTCCCTTTCTTTCATTCCCAGAATCTAACTCATAAGAATTGGACTTGACTTGCATTTTCTTGAGCCATTGCTCTTAAGGTCAGTCTGACATTAGGCATCAAAATGTGCTAACAATAGTTGTAGTCTGACACCCCTTTTTTCTTCTTGGCCCTCTCCCAAAATGGCAAAATAAAATAACCCAAAATTTCAAACATTTGGTTTAATTAAAATAGGCCTTATGGATATGCATTTGAATATTTGACTAGTCCATTAATATGCTAGGAAAATCAGGAGTTCAAAAGTGAATATTGCCAGCATTCCTTAGGCTCTGAGGAATAGCAACAAATAAATATTGTGCAAATTATGGTTTTGGAAAGATTAGTACAATACATTTAATAAAGCATGAAAGTCAGTAGCAAGAAAATGAGAAGAACGGGTAAAGTCATTTATTTATTTTAAAGGTAGAAAGAAAGGTACTTTTTTGTGTTTAGGTTTTGCTCTTTTAAGAGACCTGTGTCTTACTTGCTACAATCACAAATTCCAAGGGTGAATAATGGAAATCATTGTATAGGTGTAAATGGTGTATTGACTGCTTTTTTCAGTCTATAACACACCTATCTTGTTGGCACCAAAGAGCAATGAATGAGGCATTTTATTAAAACTTAGGCTTGTGTTCCAATCAAAGGTCACTGGTTGGTTCTTAGTTTTCAGTTTCAGATTTGTCTATGTTTGATCAGGGGGCAGCAATGAGATTTTTATGGCAAAGACTTTGTACTAGCCTGTATCTGTCTGTTGAAACTTGAAAGTCTTTAGAACTGTGATGCTGACAGCATGTGAACACTGCAAGAAAGTATGAGCTGTGTAATATCTTAAAGAAACTTTCAAGTATCATCTTCCTTTTGTGTTGTTTGAAAGAGTTTCAGGTACTATTATGATACTAGTGAAAAGGTATTTTATTGATTAAAGGAGATTTTTTTTTCTAGCAAATATGCATTAAGTCAGTCTTCTATTACTTTTTCTGTTCACTCCCTGCTTTATACAGTAAGTTCATTAACATGTAGATATGCAGTGATTGAAGTCAGACAGCTTTTTACAGTGGAGTTGTCTTGATATAATGAGCTCCTCTTTAATGTTCAAAAAATTGTTGTTACTTTCTAAAAAGGGTTGTTTGTGAATTTCATTAACTTTAATCTTTTCTTCAAACAATTTCTGCATTGTTCAGTTTATTACAATTAAAATGCTTTCTGATGCTAAAAAAATCACTTTTTACAGATGTATTGCAAATGTAAGCACTGCGAGAGGGACTTTGTTTTTTACTTTGGAAGAAAAAGCTGCTATTTAGCTGAGAATTCTTATTTTTTTAAATTGGCCCTCCATATGGAAAATCAGAGGAGGGTACACTTACTGTACTGTTAAACAGTCAACTTTGCTCATAAGGGTTAGGTTTCACAACTAGTTCATTCAATCCTTGGACTAGAGCATTGGTCTAATCATAGTTGAAAAACAAGGGCCTTAACCTTGCCTTCTCAGTTTACTAGGGTACAACTCCTTCATGTTTAGAATGTTGGAAGTCTTGAGAAAGAAAAGGTATTAGTGAAGTTAAGTTTTTGCTTTGAGTAAAAGTTCTCAAAGGGATGTATGGTACACCTGACTAAATTTTTGGTTGCAAAGCAGTGACTGTAGTTCATAGTGAATAGCTTCATTCTTTGTAAATCACCTTTTCCACTTAGACCCTGGTCAGCAGGACTTGAATGGTATGAGAGTAATTCTTGGCATCTCTTGAAGACTGGGCACAGAAAGAGGCAGAATGTCTTTCTGGAGAATATTTAGCAGATTGAAGGCTTAAAGATTTCCAGGTGATATCAAGGAAGTTTTCCAGGTGAATCCCAGGACAGTTGATTTATGAAGGCAGGGAGTTGGAGAGTTGAGAATAAATTACTTGAATATCTTAAAGTTTTTGCTAGCAATCAGAGTTTATAGAGCTATCGTAGTCCTATTGTGACCACTATTCAGGAAAATGTTCTTCCAAGATACCTCTTACTGCTTTAGTTTTAGAGGCCATTTACATGATGCTAGAACATCTAGTTAAGTCAGAGATACACTCAAAAGTTCTTGATAGTTGGAAAAATTATAGAGAAAAAATATTTTAGATGTTTGGCTAATTTTTGAAATTGTGTTTTGACTTCTTAAGGACAGAGCCAGGATCTGAAACTTAACAGGGTTCTTTAGTAAATTTGAGCTAATCATATGACTAAGTTGGCCTTTATAAGCCCTTATGTTGTAGCTATATAACAAAAGGGCTTATCAAATGTTTTTATCACCTCAAATATAAGGTGACACTTTGATCTGAAAAAGGAACAATTCTTTTGCTGCCTTACACACAAAATACTTCTGTAGACTTGTAGGAGCTAATAATGGTGATAAGAATGTTACTGATACTATCATTTACAATAATAATAAAGAATAATAATGTTGCTAATGTTATAATTTATAATTATAAAGGTAACAGTTGCAGGTGAGAAATATGGGTATTTGAAATAGATACCTAAGAGTATTCTATATAAGCAAAGAAGTAATTACAGAATGGTAAACAAAAGAGTCGTGGAATTTTATGTTTAGATTAACTCTCATTGGAGATCGCCAGCATTATGTTAATTAAATCAGAAGAAACTTCACAAAAGAAAGGTAAATTTATAAGCTGGGACTAGCCATGGAGGACATTTCAGAGGGTGGTGTATAGTCAAGAAGAAAGTTGAATGTAGGAATGAGTTTACTGGATACATTTAATGTGGAGTACATTTTCTAGAGGAGAGTTTAGGGTGTGAGATAGGGAGAAGAAAGAGCTAGGGACAAATTGGAGAAGAGTAAGCATTTCAGAAATTTGTAAAATGCAATACAGATGCCATATGGAAAAGTTCCTAACCTTACTTTGTCCATCTTTACACTTCATGTGAACACATATGCATAAACTTTAATTATACTCAGGAGATTTTTGACATGTTTGATAACATTTTCCAGTATTTAAGTGAAGTTAGGGTGGAGAGATGAAATTTTATGAGAAACTATAGTTGTATTTACTAGTTGTGATCAAAGTATTTAATAAGACTAAAGGGAAACACCACATTTTGAAAATACCATCAGAAGTCCTGGGCTTCTGAAACTTGGAAGACATTTAATTGACATTGAAAAAGGAAACCTATGTGTGGCAATGAAGTTATGGTCTGTAAGAATAAAGAAAAGGTGGAGTATAAAGTCAGAAATTTCTGAAGCTACTTAACTTGCTCTCAGAGGTATTATCAGCTAAGGCCTATGAATTGGCCTATAAATTGTTATGTTATTGGACTACAGAATAAAATTTGTGCCTTCCGTATTTTATGAATTAACCTTTCCTGCTTTTTATTATATGCAAAAGCAATAAAACAAAGTGCAAGAACAATAATGTTTAAATATTAGCAACAATTTGAATGAAAGTAAATTTATGATTATAAAATGCTATTTGATGAAAGCAAAGCCATACTACATGGCTTGATGCTGGGTATTTCATCAATCTGAAATGTTAAACATTTTAATGAACATAGAAAATGTTACAGGTATTTTTCTTAAATTGAAAACTAATGTTTTAATGCTCACTTCTGCACGTGATTCTGTGGTTGTATTTGAACTATTTCTATAAAGAGGATGCTACAGTTATCTTTTAATTGTATTTCAATATTTGGGCCAAGGGATGAAGTTGAAGCACTTTTATTTTAGTGGGAGGAAGTGTGGAAAATGTGATGTTTTCTGAGATAAAAATGAGTTAGATTAGCAGTGCCGGTAGTTTTACGAACATACAATAATTTAGCATAGTTTTAGGCCATATTTCCATTTAGTTTATTCAGATTTTACTGAGAGTGTTTGTTTGGGGATATGGAATATCAGCGCTTTCGATTTGCTTTATTTCTCATTTGTAGGCTATGACTGTAATGAATTTCTAAAAATTATGACTGAGTAATATCCTCAGCCATTCTGGCAACTTTAATGTGTTACTGGATAGAGTGTTTGTAGTGATGATTGTTTATTTATTTGAGGACATTTTTTAGATGCTTGATGTATAAGTTACTCTAGAATATGATTAAGAGCTATGGCATTCTTTTGAGTAGGTCTTCACTTTAAATTAAACATAAACTTGTAATTATTTTTCTTTTATATATACATAAAAATATAAAAAACCCAGAAGTGATATGTCAGTTTTTCCAATCAAGATGTCAAGATCAGAATCTTGAAGAGAAATATTTATATGGAAAGAATTATGTGGATATAGACTTAACAAAACATATTATTGGATTATTGGTAAATATGAATTTGTTCATATTTATTTAACTAGTCAAGGGCACATATGGTGGAAGGCACTTCTGCTTATTAATATATTCATTATATCTCTACTTCTTTTGCAGTGATTTAACTTTGGTGGATGGAATTCTCTGATAAAAATGTGTATGTGTCTAAAACTTTGTATGTGTTCCTTCTATCTGTATTTTTGTATTCAATAGTATAGTAGGGAATTTATAGTTACAAATAATTTATTGTATATTTCAAAATAGCAAGAAGAGAAGATTTGTAATGTTCACAACACAAAGAAAAGATAAATGTTTGAAGTACCCCGATGTGATCATTACACATTGTATATAGGTATCAAAATATCACATGTACCCCCCAAATATACACAATTATTATATATTAATACAAATTTAAAGACATTATATGTAATAATAATGATATTTTATTTAAGAAGCACTTAAATTCCATTAACACCAGAGGAAAAATAATTTTAAAAAAGAAATAATTGTAGTTACGTTGTTGGATGTTCAGGTAATTAGCGGTAATTTAGATTCACTAATTATACACACTGAATGATTTAATAAGTTTTCATAGCATTGTCATTTTTTATGTATAAGTTAAAAATTCTTTTTTATTCCATATTGTTGGATTTTTTAAATGTCATTGAGGCCACAGATTCTGTTTGTTTGTTTATTTATTTTTGGCTGTGAATTTTGCAAATTGTCCTGCTGGCTAATATGTGATTGAGATTGAGATGTTTTCCATTTTTAGATATTTCTATGTGAAACATTTAGAGAAGTAGTCCTGTACATCTTTTAAGTAGTCAATGACCTTATCTTTTGCCAAAATCAGATGATATTCAATACTGATACTATGGAGAGAGGAATCAAAATAGGTACCTAATTATAATTACTTTTTCCCCTGTTATTATATCACTACATGCAAAACACATGTAAGAGATCACACAATTGCTGAGTTTTGGCAGGTACAAAGGTTTTTTTTTGTTTGCTCCTCTCTGTCTTTCCCCTTTCCTGTTTTCATCACATGTAAGATTTATTGGAACAGTTCAGACTGACCTCCCGCTTGAGAGATTTAATTTTAATTCTAATAGTTTATAAGAAATAGCAGAAGGACAAAGGGAACTTAATATGTTTATGACTGCTTCATCTTTTCAGAAATCCTTCACATTTGTAGTATAGTTCAATTGTTAAGAGAGTAAGGAAGATTTTGGGTAATCTTGGGGAGATCATTATAGAGACTTGGATGAAACACTATATAATTAGCTGCCACAGTTGCTGCTTTTGGAATAAAACCTAATGTGAACAACATGAAGGCAGGGACTATGTCTTTTTAACTGTTCTTACCCAGTATGCAGTATTGTGCCTGGCACATGGTGGAAATATAGTAGTTATTGTAAGAGTAAAGGAAAATAGGATGGGAGAGAAGAAAGAAAGGGAAAAAACCTAAGTTAATTGGACAAAGTAATAAATTCCAGGTCATTCTGTTGTGATTGTTTTGGTTGATGCATTGCCCTCCCAAACTAATAACAAACAGATATATGATTTTCTACTGAGCGTGAACATGGTATAACTTTGAGAAACCTGTTATCAAAGGGTTTTAAGCATTTTTGTTATTAGTTCACAGTCACTCAATTCTTTTTCCTCCTGCTCATTTTTGTTGGGTAGTATTGGGAATAACAAGACTCAAGTTGCACATAGTATTTCAAGGAAAACTTTGATGATGACTATTACATATTTATTGTCTTTTCTTTTGAAACTGTAGGTCCCTATGACCAATCCTCTTTTTGAATGGACTGAGCACTCCCTCCTAGCAGGGTCTACCACTTCCTAAACTGCTGTGTAGACCATCCTAAGACACTTCAGATACTCTGTAACATATATGTGATATTTAAGAATCAAGGTCATTCACTGGTAACAGGAAGTGGTCTATTTTTCATCATTTTGATAAGGTTGTTGATGAAATGGTGTTGGAATTTAGGACTGGCATAGGACTTGAATAATAGAGTTCATAATTCAGTGATGAAACTCATCTATCCTGTCTTTATGCATTTCTTGTCATTTTATTGACAGTTAATTTTATCCTGGTTCTGTTTGGAGTCAGGAGCATCAATCTATGTTAGATGGTCCTATTATCAATGCCTCTTTAGAGGTTATTTTCTCCACAGGGAGAGATGAATGCTGGATTTGTAGCCATTTATATACACCAGGTCCAGACAGAATAAAGTAAAAAAAAAAAAAAAAAAAAAAGGCCAAAATCAGCAGATGGTGACAAAAGTGATCCCTGGCTACCCTCATTGTTCGTTAGCATAAGACACTTCCACCAGCCCCATGGCAGTTTACAAGTGCTCTGGCAACAACCTTGAAGTCACCACTCCATTCCATGGCAATGACCTGGAAGTTACTGCCCCTTTTCTAGAAAGTTCTAATTAACCTGCCCGTCAATTCACATCAGCCTTCCACTTAATTTGCATATAATTGAAAGTGGATATACATGAGTATAAATATAGTTGCCAACAGCCCATACTTAGCTGACTTTGGGTGCACAGCCTATGAGTTAGCCTGCTCTGCAAGGAGCAGTACCATTCAAGAAAATGTTGCTATCTGACATCACTACCGTAACCTTAAATTCTTTCCTAGCCAAAGCCAAGAACCTCCTGGGCTAAGCCCCAGTTTTGGGGCTCACTTTTCCTGCATTACTAGGAGGAAAGTTATAAAAAAAAGAATTTTTTTTTTCATTTTTATTATACTTTATGTTCTAGGGTACATGTGCACAACGTGCAGGTTTGTTACATATGTATACATGTGCCATGTTGGTGTACTGCACCCATTAACTCCTCATTTACATTAGGTATATCTCCTAATGCTATCCCTCTCCCCTCCTCCAACTCCAAAACAGATCTCAGTGTTTGATGTTCCCCTACCTGTGTCCAAGTGATCTCATTGTTCAATTCCCACCTATGAGTGAGAACGTGCGCTGTTTGGTTTTCTGTTCTTGTGATAGTTTGCTGAGAATGATGGTTTCCAGCTGCATCCATGTCCCTACAAAGGACACAAACTCATCCTTTTTTTACGGCTGCATGGTATTTCATGGTATAAATGTGCCACATTTTCTTAATCCAGTCTGTCACTGATGGACATTTGGGTTGGTTCCAAATCTTTGCTATTGCGAATAGTGCTGCAATAAACATACGTTGTGCATGTGTCTTTATAGCAGAATGATTTATAATCCTTTGGGTATATACGCAGTAATGGGGTGGCTGGGTCAAATGGTATTTCTAGTTCTAGATCCTTGAGGAATTGCCACACTGTCTTCCACAATGGTTGAACTAGATTACAGTCCCACCAACAGTGTAAAAGTCTTCCTATTTCTCCACATCCTCTCCAGCACCTGTTGTTTCCTGACATTTTAATGATCACCATTCTAACTGGTGTGAGATGGTATCTCATTGTGGTTTTGATTTGCATTTCTCTGATGGTGAGTGATGATGAGCATTTTTTCATGTGTCTGTTGGCTGCATATAAGTCTTCTTTTGAGAAGTGTCTGTTCATATCCTTCACCCAGTTTTTGATGGGGTTGTTTGTTTTTTTTTTCTTGTAAATTTGTTTGAGTTCTTTGTAGGTCTGGATATTAGCCCTTTGTCAGATGAGTAGATTGCAAACATTTTCTCCCATTCTGTAGGTTGCCTGTTGACTCTGGTGGTAGTTTCTTTTGCTTTAGATTAATTAGATCCCATTTGTCAATTTTGGCTTTTGTTGCCATTGCTTTTGGTGTTTTAGACATGAAGTCCTTGCCCATGCCTATGTCCTGAATGGTATTACCTAGGTTTTCTTCTAGGGTTTTTATGGTTTTAGGTCTAACATTTAAGTCTCTAATCCATCTTGAATTAATTTTTGTATAAGGAGTAAGGAAAGGATCCAGTTTCAGCTTTCTACTTATGGCTAGCCAGTTTTCCCAGCACCATTTCTTAAATAGGGCATCCTTTCCCCATTGCTTGTTTTTGTCAGGTTTGTCAAAGATCAGATGATTGTAGATGTGTGGTATTATTTCTGAGGGCTCTGTTCTGTTCCATTGGTCTAAATCTCTGTTTTGGTACCAGTACCATGCTGTTTTGGTTACTGTAGCCTTGTGGTATAGTTTGAAGTCAGGTAGTGTGATGCCTCCAGCTTTGTTCTTTTGGCTTAGGATTGTCTTGGCAATGCGGGCTCTTTTTTGGTTCCATATGAACTTTAAAGTAGTTTTTTCCAATTCTGTGAAGAAAGTCATTGGTAGCTTAATGGGAATGGCATTGAATCTATAAATTACCTTGTGCAGTATGGCCATTTTCACGATAATGATTCTTCCTATCCATGAGCATGGAATGTTCTTCCATTTGTTTGTGTCCTCTTTTATTTCGTTGAGCAGTGATTTGTAGTTCTCCTTGAAGATGTCCTTCACATCCCTTGTAAGTTGGATTCCTAGGTATTTTATTCTCTTTGAAGCAGTTGTGAATGGGAGTTCATTCCTGATTTGGCTCTCTGTTTGTCTGTTACTGGTGTATAAGAATGCTTGTGATTTTTGCACATTAATTTTGTATCCTGAGACTTTGCTGAAGTTGCTTATCAGCTGGAGGAGATTTTGGGCTGAGACGATGGGGTTTTCTAAATAGACAATCATGTCATCTGCAGACAGGACAATTTGACTTCTTCTTTTCCTAATTGAATACCCTTTATTTCTTTCTCTTGCCTGATTGCCCTGGCCAGAACTTCCAACACTATGTTGAATGGGAGTGGTGAGAGAGGGCATCCCAGTCTTGTGCCAGTTTTCAAAGGGAATGCTTCCAGTTTTTGCCCATTCCGTATGATATTGGCTGTGGGTTTGTCATAAATAGCTCTTATTATTTGAGATACGTTCCATCAATACCGAATTTATTGAGAGTTTTTAGCATGAAGGGCTCTTGAATTTTGTCAAAGGCCAAGAAAATGTTTTAGATGATAAATTCTTTGGTTTAAAGTCCATGTTTCAATCCTGTAGTTGACCTTAATGATCAATAATTATTTTTATTATGTAATGTGATACTTATATCAAAAATGATTTCCATATTCCCATCATGTTATTTATCAAATAATTTCATATCTATGAGAGATTCTTACTCACTTCAAGATAGGTATTATACAATGCCATTTTAATTTTCCTGGTCCTCCAACTGTGTCAGACTTCTGTAATATTTATCAAATCAACCTTACTTATGAGTACCAGCCTGGAGAAAGGCTGTAGTTGTTTATGGCACGGATAATCTCATTGTAACCTTTTAGATCTTCTTTGGTAACTTTTAGGAATGTTATTCAAGTCTGTTAGTAAAAAAGAAAAACAAAAAATCCCAAACTTTTATTATGCTGGGATACCTGAACCTCAGTTTTGTAACTCCCAGGATTGGGCAATTTAAAGTACAATTTTCTTTATTAAGTGTCATGGGTAGCAATCTCTTGTTACTAATGTTTAGAAAAATTGCTTTCATTTGCGGAAGGCTCTAATTGTTGCTGGATGCATTAAATGTTTGGCTTACCTTATTCATTTTCCCAGACCAGTAGACCCTTAAAGTGTGAATAGATTCCAAAAACAAACAAACAAACAAACACCCACATTAACCCATGGAGTGAAATATATTTTGATGGCATGCATTATTTGGGAGTGGGGAAATGAGGGTGACCTGTGTAAATTACCTACATCTTACTTTCAGTCTGGAGAATTTGCTTCCCATACTTAAGTTTTTACAGTGGACTTTATTTTTAAAATGTCAGCTACACAGCATACATTTTCCTTTTCTGATTTTATCTCGGTAGATTTTTATGATTCAGAGAGTTTTTTTAAAAGAACACTTAACCTCTGTGTTTTACTTTATGATTTGTCAAAAAGTACTAATTTTTGGGGGGCCATAATGTTAATGTTTAGAATGCTGGAAAAAATTTTAGGCATTACTATAATGATTCTCTGTGTATAATATACAGTATTCAGGTTTCAATAAAGTATGCAAAATTGGGAAATAGAAGATGTATCTTATAGATGTATAAGAAAAATGTGCATTATGAATTTTGTTAAAAATGGTCAAGAATACCCTTTGAATTGTTAATCTAAGACATGCATAAAACATTTTGTTTGATTAATTTTGTTTTTGAATAAATTTTTCAGGCTGAGCACGGTGGCTCATGCCTGTAATCCCAGCACTTTGGGAGGCTGAGGTGGGCAGATCACCTGAGGTCAGTAGTTCAAGACCAGCCTCGCCAACATGGTGAAATCCATCTCTACTAAAAAAATACAAAAATTAGCTAGGCATGGTGGTGCATGCTTTTAGTCCCAGCTACTTGGGAGGCTGAGGCAGGAGAATCGCTTGAACCTGGGAGGTGGAGGTTGCAGTGAGCCAAGATTGCACCTGCACTCCATGGAGCCTGGGTGACAGAGTGAGACTCCGTCTCAAAAAATATATATATTTTTCATATTAAAATTACTTTTGTTTTACTGCCTGAAGTTTAACTCCATATTTATAAATATTATGGCATCTGTGCCAAATAGGGGAGTGTTACATGCTATTAATCTATTTAAAATGGGTGACTTGTAGATTGGATACAATCTGAAAATCTTTGCCTTTTATTTATAGTGTTTAGACCATTTTTATTTAATGTAATTATCTATATGGTTGGGTTTAATTTAGTATCTTTAAAACTTTATTTATTTATTTATTTTAATGAGACAGGGTCTCACTCTGTTGCCTGTGCTGAGTACAGTGGCGTGACCACAACTCACTGCAACCTTAACCTCTAGGGCTCAAGCAATCCTCCCACCTCAGCTCTTGAGTAGCTGAACCTACAGGTGTGTGCCACCATTCCCAGCTAATTTTTTATTTTCATTTTTTTTTTGAAGATGTGATCTCACTATGTTGTCCAGGCTGGTCTCAAACTCCTAGGCTCAAGCTATCCTTCTGCTTCAGCCTCACGAGTAGCTGGGACTATTGGTGTGCGCTACCACACCGGCCTAATTTTTTTGGTAAAGTTGAGGTCTTACTACGTTGCCTAGGCTGGTTGCAAATTCCTAGACGCCAACAATCCTCCCACCTCACCTGCCCAAAGTGCTGGAATTACAGGTGTGAGCTACTGCACCTGGCCTTAATTTACCATCTTGTATTTTTTTCCTATTTGTTTCATATACGGAGTATTTTAAAAAATTTTTTATTTCAGCTCCACTGTTGTTTAATTAGCTATAGTTTTTGTTTATGGTTGCTTTGAAGTTTACAATGAATATCTTTAACTTATCACAGTCTACCTTTAAATAATATTATTTTAATTAATGTATAGAGTAAGAACCATAAATGACAATATACTTCACTTTCTTCCTTACTGTTTTTTTGTATTATTCTTGCTATATATCAGAAAACCCACAGTACACTGTTGCAGTTTTTGCTTTAGGCAGTTAATTATCTTTTTAAAAAATAAGTTTAATTAAGGTATAATTTGGAGCAATGGAATTCACTCTTTTTAGTAGCACAGTTACAGACATTTTTACATATGTATATAACATGCAACTACCACTACACTTAAGATATAGATTTTTAGATTTTTTTAATTATTATTTTTTATTTTTTTATTATACTTTAAGTTCTAGGGTACATGTGCACAATGTGCAGGTTTGTTACATATGTATACATGTGCCATGTTGGTGTGCTGCACCCATTAACTCAGCATTTACATTAGGTATATCTCCTAATGCTATCCCTCCCCACTACCCCCACCCCAAGACAAGGGTGTGTGATGTTCTCCACCCTGTGTCCAAGTGTTCTCATTGTTCAATTCCCATCTATGAGTGAGAACATGCAGTGTTTGGTTTTCTGTCCTTGTGATAGTTTCCTCAGAATGATAGTTTCCAGCTTCATCCATGTCCCTACAAGGGACATGAACTCATCCTTTTTTATGGTTGCATAGTATTCCATGGTATACATGTACCACATTTTCTTTATCCAGTCTGTCATTGATGGACATTTGGGTTGGTTCCAAGACTTTGCTATTGTGAATAGTGCCGCAATAAACATACGTGTGCATGTGTCTTTATAGCAGTAATGGGATGGCTGGGTCAAATGGTATTTCTAGTTCTAGAAGGATATAGATTATTTTCATCATCCCCAAAGGCTCTCCATACCTCTTTGTAGTCAGCCTGTCACTCACACCCCTGACAACCACTGTTCATATTTCTGTCTTTACGAGCTTATGTCTTCCACAATGTTGTAGAAGTGGAATCATAAAGTACATACATAGCCTTTTGTGTCTGGCTTCTTTCATTTTGCATAACAAAGAAGATTTATCCATGTTATTGTAGGTAACAGTAATTTGTATCATTCTTTTGCTGAGTAGATTCCAATGTATGGATGCGTGACAATTTGTTTTCTTTATCACCGGTTGATGGTCTTTTGGGTTCTTAGTTTTTGGTGATCATGAATAAAGTTGCTAAGTTGCATACAGGTCTTTGTGTGGACATATGCTTTCATTTCTTTTGGGTAAAAACCTAGGCATGGGATTACTCTGTTGGATGATAAATGAGTGTTTTACAAGAAACTGCCAAAGAAGTTTCCAAAATGACTGCACCATTTTGTATTCTCATTAGCATGGGCTCTGTTGCATTGTACCATTACCAGCACTTGGTATTATCATTAAAAAATTTTAGTTATATTGGGAGGCCCAGGTGGGCAGATCACCTGAGGTCAGGAGTTTGAGACCAGCCTGACCAACATGGAGAAACCCCATCTCTACTGAAAATACAAAATTAGCCAGGTGTGATGGTGCATGCCTGTAATCCCAGCTACTTGAGAGGCTGAGGCAGGAGAATCCCTCGAACCCGGGAGGCGGAGGTTACAGTGAGCCGAGATCGTGCCATTGCACTCCAGCCTGGGCAACAGGAGTGAAACTCTGCCTCAAAAATTTTTTTTTTTTTAGTTATTCTGGTAGACTTCTATTAGTACTGTATCTCATTCAGTTTTAAATTTGCTTTTCCGTAATGACTAAATGATTTTTAAATTTTTTTCGTTTGCCTATTTGTCATCTGTATCTCTTTGGAGCAATGTCTTTTCAAATTTATTATTATTTTTAATTAAATTGAAAGAGCTCTTTATATATTCCAGATATAAATGCTTTATGTGATTATTTTATACAAATATTTCTCCTAGACTGGGTTTGTGATTTCATTTTTTTTGAAATATGTATACATTGTGGAATGGCTAAATCAAATTAATTGACGTCACATACAAAATAAATTTACTTCGTTTATTTGTGGTGAGAGCACTTAAAATATACTCTTTTAGCAATTTTCAAGTATACAATATATTATTATTAACTATAGTCACTGTGTTGTACAATAGATCTCTTGAAGTTATTCCTCCTGACTAACTGAAATTTTACATCCTTTGACCAACATCTTCCCATCCTCCCACTGCCTGCCCAGCCCCTTCATTTTAAGTGTCTTTCAAAGAGCCAAAATATTTAATTTTGATACGATTCAATTTTTAAATTTTTGTCTTTTACAGAGGATGCATTTGAGATATCTTTACCTAAACAAAGGTCAGACATATTTTCTCATACGTTTTCTTCTAGAAATTTTATAGTTTTATATTCTATATTTAGGTCTATGGCCCACTGTGGTTTCATTTTTATGGAAGCGGCAGGGATCATTTGTTTTGCATATGGAGCTCCAATTATTCACAACTATCTTTTGAAGATATTAAAAAATGAGAACATTTTCTGTTAGAGTTTCCCTTATAGTTGCCATTTCTAAAACTCTTCATTCTTTTGATAAGTCCAGATTGCCATTCTGTATTTTTTTTTCCATCTGAAGAACTTTGTTTTACATAGTTTGCAGTGTAGAGCTGCTGCTGATGAATTCTCTCTAAATATTTATTTGTCTGAAAAAGTCTTTGTTTTCACATTAGAAAGACATTTTTGCCTATATGGATTCTAAATTGGCAGTTTTCATTTCTCCAGTATTTTAAAGATGTTGTTTTGCGGTCTTTGAGCTTGCATATCTTCTAATGAAGGGTCTGCTCTCACTCTCATTTTTGTTCCTTTATATGTATTGTTTAATTTTTCCCTGTGTGGCTGCTTTTAAGATGTCCTTTTTATGATTGTTTTCCATAAATTTGATTATGATGTTCCTTGCATCTTCTTTTCTTTCATAATTCTTTTTAAAAACAATTTTTATTGATACATATTTGTACATATTTATGGGGTACCATGTGATATTTTGTTACATACATAGAATGTGTAATGATCAAGTTAGGTTATTTAGGATATCCATCATCTCAAGTATTTATCATTTCACTGTATTGGGAACATTTCAATCCTCTCTTCTATTTTGACATAAACAGTACATTGTTATTAATGGTAGTCACCCTACTTTGCTATCAAACATTAGAACTTATTCCTTCTATTTGACTCTATGTTTGTACCCATTAACCAACTTCTCCTCATTCTGCACCCTCCTGCTCACACATTCTTCCTAACCTCTGGTTGACATTCTCATGATCAACCTCTTTTAGCTGTCATGTAAGAGTGAGAACATGCAGTATTTTTCTTTCTGTGTCTGGCCTATTTCACTTAACATAATGACCTCCAGTTCTATCCATGTTGCAACAAATGCCATGATTTCATTCTTTTTTATGGCTGAATAGTATTCCATTTTTGTGTGTGTGTGTACATATACTGATACATATGTTTGTGTATATATATTTATTTATCTTTTCATCCATTGATGGATACTTAGGTTGGTTCCATAGCTTTACTATTGTGAATAGTGCTGCAGTAAGCATGGGGGTGCAGATATCCCTTTGATATGCTGATTTCCGTTCTTTTGGAAAAATACCCAGTGGCAAGATTGCTGGATGGTATGGTTGTTCTATTTTTAGTTTTTTGAGAAATCTCCATACTGTTTTCCATAGTGGATGTACTAATTTACATTCCCACTAAGAGTGTATAAGAGTTCTCTTTTCTCTCCACCCTCACCATCATCTGTTATTTTTTGTCTTTTTAGTAATAGCCATTCTAACTGGGGCAAGATGATATCTCATTGTGGTTTTGATTTGCATTTCCTTGATGATTAGTGATATTGAGTATTTTTTAAAATCATATACCTGTTGACCATGTGTATGTCTTCTTTTGAGAAGTATCTATTCATGTTCTTTGCCCACTTTTAAATGGGATTATTATTTTTTGGTTTTGCAGTTGAATTCCTTGTATATTTTGGATGTTAGTCTCTTGTTAAATGACTAGTTTGCAAATATTTTCTACTGTTCCACAGGTTATCTCTTAATTCTGTTGATTATTTCCTTTGCTGTTCAGAAGCTTTTTGGTTTAATATAGTCTCATCTGTCTACTTTTGTTTTTGTTGCCTGTGCTTTGGGTCTTAGCCATAAAATTCTTTGCCTAGATCATGTCCTGAAGCACTTCCCCTGTATTTTCTCCTAGTGGTTTTATAGCTTCAGGTCTTATATTTAAGCCTTTAATTCATCTTGAGTTGATTTTTATATATGGTAAGAGATAGGGGACTAGTTTTATTTTTCTGCATATGGATATCCAGTTTTTCCAGCACTATTTATTTAAGAGGGCGTCCTTTCCCCAATGTATATTCTTGGCACCTTTGTCGAAAATTAGTGGATTTATGTAAATATATGGATTTATTTCTGGGTTCTCTGTATTGTTCCATTAGTCTGTGTGTCTGTTGCTATATCAATACTATGCTATTTTGGTTATTATTGACTTGTAATATATGTTAAATATTTTGAATTCTATTTCTGTGAAAAATGACATTGGTATTTTGATAGGGGTTGCATTGAATCTGCAGATTGCTTTGGGTAGTATGGTCATTTTAACAATATTAATTCTTCCAATCCATGAGCATGGGATACCTTTCCATTTGTTTATGTTCTTTTCGATGTCTTTCATCAGTATTTTGTAGTTTTTTTGGTAGTGGCTTTCTCCTCGTTGGTTATTTATTCCCTAGGTATTTTTTTTTTTATTGTTGCTTTTGTAAATAGGATTGCCCTGTTGGTTTGTTTCTCAGCTAGTTTATTTTTGGTGCATAGAATTGCTACTGATTTTTGTATGTTGATTTTGAATCCTGCAACTTTATTGAACTTCTTTATTAGAGGTAAGAGTATTTATTTATTTATTTTGATAGACAAAGTCCTACCCAAGCTGGAGTGCAATGGCATGATCATGGCTCACTGCAGCCTCAACTGCCTGGGCTCAAGTGTTTTCCCCAACTCAGCCTCCTGAGTAGCTGGGATCACAGGTATGCACCACCATACTCAGCTAATATTTTAATTTTTTTGTAGCGATGAGATCTCATTATTACCCAGGGTAGTCTCAAACTCTTGGGCTTAAGTGATCTGCCTGGCTTGGCATCCCAAGGAGTTATGATTACAGGTGTGAGCCACCATGCCTGGTCAGTTTGACTTCTTTTCCAATTTGGGTGCCTTTTATTTCTTTCTCTTGACTAATGGTTCTGACTAGGACTTCCAGTATTATAGTGAGTAGGAGTTGTGAAAGTGGACATTCTTGTCTTATTCCAGTTATTAGAGGAAAGGCTTTCAACTTTTCCCCATTCAGTATGATGTCATCTGTGGCTTTGCCATAAATGGACTTTATTACATTAAGGTATATACTTTCTATACCTAGTTTGCTGAGAGTTTTTATCATGAAGGGATGTTGAATTTTATCAAATGCTTTTTCTGTGTCTATTGATATGTGAGTTCTTTTTGTTTTTTTGGCTTGGGCTTTGTTAAAGTTTTGGATCTACGGGTTTATAGTTTTATTCAAATTTGGAAAGCTTTGGCTGTGTTCTTCACTCTCTTTTCTTCTCTCTTTTGGAGCTCATATGTATGTTAGACTATATGGCCTATTCATTTCTTTTTAATTCTTATTTTCTCTCACTGCTTCAACTTCAATCATTTCTATTGCTATGTCTTCACTTTCTACTGTTAATTCAATCCAGTGTTTTTTTTTTTTTATTTTAGATATTATTTTCTTCCTTTCTATGACTTTTTTAAAAATGAGATGGGGTCTTGCTATGTTGCCTAGGCTGGTGTTGAACTCCTGAGCTCAAGTGATCCTCCTGCCTTGGCCTCCTAAAGGCTGAGATTAAAGGTGTGAGCCGTGGTACCTGGCCCTCTCTATAAGTTTTAACTGTATCCTTCTATATCTTTCATTCCTCGCCTTGTTCATGTTTTCCTCTGCATTTTTCAAGATATGGAGTACATTTTAATAGCTGTTTTAATATCGTACCTGCTAATTTAATAATTTCTGGGTCTGTTTTTATTGATTGATTTTTCTCCTTGTCATGGGTCATATTTTTCTGCTTCTTTGCAAGCCTGTACATTAAAAAAAGTTTTAAAAAATTATTGTGGTAATATTTACATAACATAAACTCACCACTTTAGCAAATTTAAAAAACATAATTCAGTGATATTTGGTACATTTATAATGTTGTACAACCACTACCAGTGTTTAGTTCCACATCATTTCATCACTCCAAAAACAAAACTGCTTTTTGGTTGGATGTGGTGGCTTACCTCTGTAGTCCCAGCACAGGATTTGGGAGGCCGAGGTGGAAGGATTGCTTGAGTCCAGGAGTTTGAGACCAGCCTAGTCAACATAGTGAGATGCCTTCTGTATAAAAATTTTAAAAAATTAGCCAGGCATGGTAGCTCATGCCTGTGGTCTCAGCTACTTTGGAGGATGGGGTGGGAGGATTGCTGAGCCCAGGAGATTGAGGCTGTAGTAAACTGTGATAATGCCACTGCACTCTAGCCTGGGAGACAGAGCAAGACCCTGTCTCCAGAAAACAAAATGAAACAAGATAAAACCCAAAACTACTTTTAACACAGTCACTCTCCATTTCTCCCACCCCCAATCCCAGGGCAATAATAATTTTTCTGTCTCTGTGGATTTACCTATTCCAGATATTTCATATAAATGGAATCATGCAATATGTGGCCTTTGTTTTTAGCTTCTTTTGCTTAGCATGTTTTCTAGGTTTATCCATTTTTTAAGCATGTTTCAGTACCTTATTTTTATTGGTGAATAACATTTCATTGTGTAGCTCTACCTCAATTTGCTTATCTATTCAGCTGTAAACAGACATCCTTCTACCCTTTAGTTATTGTGAATAGTGCTGCCATTAATATTTGTATATATGTTTATGGTCGAACAACTGTTTTCTTTAGGAAGATATGTAGGAGTATGATTGCTGGGTCATATGGTATTTCCTGTTTAACTTTTTGAGGAAGTGCCAAACTATTTTCCAGAGCATGTGCACATTTTATATTCCTACCAGCAATGTATTGACTGTTCTAATTTCTATTTTAGTGAGTGTTAAGTTGTGATTTTGATTCATATTTTCCTAATGAATAATGATTTTGAGCATCTTTTCATGTGCTTGCTGGCCATTTGTATATTTTCTTTGGGAAATGACTAGTTTAGCCTTTTGCTTATTTAAAAATTGGCTTGTCTTTTCATTGTTGAGTTGTAATTGTTCTTTATGTTTTATAGGTAGTAGGCCCTACTTAGATATGATTTGCAAATATTTTCTTCAGCCTGTGGGTCTTTTCACTTGCTTGATAGCGTTCTTTGATACACAAAATTTTTCGTGTCATCACTGGGGACTTCAATACTGAGAACTAAAAGGAATTAAGTTGATTTTTTTAAACTGGCTTAGAAATAAAAAGGCCTATGTCATTGCCATTCACATTTTCAATAGAGGCTCAAATTATTGATGTTGTGAAATTCTAAAAGTGATATTGCAGTTAAAGTTTGGACAAAAATATATGGTGGTATATATTGTTGTACACAGTAAATGTGTTCCAAGAAAGTTGCATGCTCATTTAATTTTGCTTAGTTAAATTCACTTCCAAGGTTGGCATGAAGGCACACACCTATTTGCATTCAAGATAAAGAGTTCCAAGATAAAGAGTTCCTTAATAATGTACATTGCCTGGCATGTTAGTAGGTGCTCAATTAATGTTATTACTTAATTAATTTTTAAGTTTTCTAATAACAGCATGTGTATTTGTGTGTGTGTGTGTGTGTTTGTATGTGTATGTGTAAGTGTATGTATGTAGACTGTTCTTGATTTGGAAACAAAATACCATACTTTTTCAGAAGTAGAGTTAGTAGACCAGTTATGGATAATTTAAATATTAGCGATCATTTACCAATTACTGGTCCCTGATTCTGTGAAAGAAAACAACCCACTGCATTGATCACAGTTTTCAAAATAAAATCTGTTTGTTGAACAAACTTTCGAATTCTAATGGTGCAGAGCATTGGGGGTGCTTAAGAAATGTTTTTATTCACACTATGTTAGGATTGAATATTTCTGTTTTGGCTCAACAGAATTTAAGTGGAGCTGCATAACTGGTTCTGAAGTCATCTTGATTTTCTGTTTAATTAATAATTCTAGTTATTAAAAACTCACTCATGCTGTTGATTAAAGTTCTCAAATTTTTTACCTAGATAAATTCTGTGGGACAGGTTTGTTCTGGGAATATTTTTTCCCAGAAAATATTGTGAATTTTTTCTGGGAAAAACAGTGAAAAACAGTGAAAACTGTTTGTGAATCAGCAGTTTAACTTAATAGTTCAAACAATTGCTGTAGAAAGTTTTTTGTCAATTCATGATTTGTATCATTATTTTTTATTTTTTATTATGCTTTAAGTTCTAGGGCACCTCTGCACAACGTGCGGGTTTGTTACATAGGTATACATGTGCTATATTAGCTTGCTGCACCCATCAACTTGTCATTTACATTAGGTATTTCTCCTAATGCTATCCCTCCCCTAGCCCCAACCCCCGACAGGCCCCAGTGTGTGATGTTCTCTGCCCTGTGTTAACGTGTTCTCATTTTTCATTTCCCACCTATGAGTGAGGACATGTGATGTTTGGTTTTCTGTCCTTGTGATGGTTTGCTCAGAATGATGGTTTCCAGCTTCATCCATGTCCCTGCAAAGGACATGAACTCATCCTTTTTTATGATTGCATAGTATTCCATGGTGTATATGTGTCATATTTTCTTAATCCAGTCTATCATTGATGGACATTTGGGTTGCTTCCAAGTCTTGGCTATTGTGAATAGTGCTGCAATAAACATATGCGTGCATGTGTTGTTATAGTAGCATTATTTATAATCCTCTGGGTATATACCCAGTAATGGGATTGTTGTGTCAAATGGTTTTTCTGGTTTTAGATCCTTGAGGAATCGTCACACTGTCTTCCACAATGGTTGAACTAATTTACACTCCCACCAACAGTGTAAAAGCATTCCTATTTCTCCACATCCTCTCCAGCGTCTGTTGTTTCTTGACTTTTTAGTGCTCACCATTCTAACTGGTGTGAGATGGTATCTCATTGTGGTTTTGATTTGCATTTCTCTGATAACCATGATGATGAGCATTTTTTCGTGTGTCTATTTGCTGCATAAATGTCTTCTTTTGAGAAGCGTCTGTTCATATGCCCACTTTTTGATAGTTTTTTTTTTTTTCTTGTAAATTTGTTTAACTTATTTGTAGATTCTGGATATTAGTCCTTTGTCAGATGGGTAGATTGCAAACATTTTCTCCCATTCTGTAGGTTGTCTGTTCACTCTGATGATAATTCTTTGGCTATGCAGATGCTCTTTAATTAGATCCATTTGTCTATTTTGGCTTTTGTTGCCATTGCTTTTGGTGTTTTAGTCATGAAGTCCTTGCCCATGCCTATGTCCTGAATGGTATTGCCGAGGTTTTCTTCTAGGGTTTTTATGGTTTTAGGTCTTACATTTAAGTCTTTAATCCATCTTGAGTTAATTTTTGTATAAGGAGTAAGGAAGGGATCCAATTGCAGCTTTGTACTTATGGCTAGCCAGTTTTCCTAGCACCATTTCTTAAATAGGGCATCCTTTCCCTATTGCTTGTTTTTGTCAGGTTTGTCAAAGATCAGATGCTTGTAGATGTGTGGTGTTATTCCTGAGGCCTCTGTTCTGTTCCATTGGTCTATATCTCTGTTTTGGTGCCAGTACCATGCTGTTTTGGTTATGGGGTAGCCTTGTAGTATAGTTTGAAGTCAGGTAGCGTGATGCTTCCAGCTTTGTTCTTTTGGCTTAGGACTGTCTTGGCAATGCGGGCTCTTTTTTGGTTCCATATGAACTTTAGAGTAGTTTTTTCCAATTCTGTGAAGAAAGTCACTGGTAGCTTGATGGGGATGGCATTGAATCTATAAAATATCTTGGGCAGTATGGCCATTTTCATGATATTGATTGTTCCTATCCATTGAGCATGGAATGTTCTTCCATTTGTTTCTGTTCTCTTTTATTTCATGGAGCAGTGGTTTGTAGTTCTCCTTGAAGATGTCCTTCACATCCCTTGTAAGTTGGATTCCTAGGTATTTTATTCTCATTGTAGCAATTGTGAATGGTAGTTGACTCATGACTTGGCTCTCTAGTTGTCTGTTTTTGGTATATAGGAATGCCTATGATTTTTGCACATTGATTTTGCATCCTTAGACTTTGCTGAAGTTGCTCATCAGTTTAAGAAGATTTTGGGCTGAGACAGTGGGGTTTTCTAAATATACAATCATGTCATCTGCAAACAGGGACAATTTGAATTCCTCTTTTCCTAATCGAATACCTTTTATTTCTTTCTCTTGTCTGATTGCCCTGGCCAGAACTTCCAACACTACATTACTACGTTGAATAGGAGTGGTGAGAGAGGGCATCCTTGTCTAGTGCCGGTTTTCAAAGGGAATGCTTCCAGTTTTTGCCCATTCAGTATAATATTGGCTGTGGGTTTGTCATAAATAGCTCTTATTATTTTGAGATAGGTTTCATCAATACCTAATTTATCGAGAGTTTTTAGCTTGAAGGGCTGTTGAAGATTGTTGAAGGCCTTTTCTGCATCTATTGAGATAATCATGTGGTTTTTGTCATTGGTTCTGTTTATGCGATGGATTACATTTACTGATTTGCATGCGTTGAACCAGCTTTGCATCCCAGTGATGAAGCTGATTTCATTGTGGTGGATAAGCATTTTCATCTGCTGCTGAATTTGGTTTGCCAGTATTTTATTGAGGA
>NC_045446.1:47775766-47913586 GCF_002776525.5 Piliocolobus tephrosceles
GATGTGAAAATCCTCAATAAAATACTGGCAAACCAAATTCAGCAGCACATGAAGAAGCTTATCCACCACGATGAACTCGGCTTTATCACTGGGATGCAAGGCTGGTTCAACATATGCAAAGCAATAAACGTAATCCATCGCATAAACAGAACCAATGACAAAAACCACATGATTATCTCAATAGATGCAGAAAAGGCCTTCAACAATCTTCAACAGCCCTTCAAGCTAAAAACTCTTGATAAATTAGGTATTGATGAAACCTATCTCAAAATAATAAGAGCTATTTATGACAAACCCACAGCCAATATCATACTGAATGGCCAAAAACTGGAAGCATTCCCTTTGAAAACTGGCACAAGACAGGGATACCCTCTCTCACCACTCCTATTCGACATAGTGTTGGAAGTTCTGGTCAGGGCAATGAGGCAGGAGAAATAAATAATGTGTATTCAATTAGGAAAAGAGGAATTCAAATTGTCCCTGTTTGCAGATGACATGATTGTATATTTAGAAAACCCCATTGTCTCAGCCCCAAAACTTCTTAAGCTGTTAAGCAACTTCAGCAAAGTCTCAGGATACAAAATCAATGTGCAAAAATCACAGGCATTCTTATACACCAATGACAGAGCCAAATCATGAGTGAACTACCATTCACAATTGCTTCAAAGAGAATAAAATACCTAGGAATCCAACTTACAAGGGATGCGAAGGACATCTTCAAGGAGAACTACAAACCACTGCTCCATGAAATAAAAGAGGACAGAAACAAATGGAAGAACATTGCATGCTCATGGATAGGAAGAATCAATATCATGAAAATGGCCATACTGCCCAAAGTAATTTATAGATTCAATGCCATCCCCATCAAGCTACCAGTGACTCTCTTCACAGAATTGCAAAAAGCTACTTTAAAGTTCCTATGGAACCAAAAAAGAGCCCACATTGCCAAGACAGTCCTAAGCCAAAAGAACAAAGCTGGAGGCATCATTCTACCTGACTTCATAGTATAGTACAAGGCTACAGTTACCAAAACAGCATGGTACTGGTACCAAAACAGAGATATAGACCAGCGGAACAAAACAGAGCCCTCAGAAATAATACCACACATCTACAAGCTTCTGATCTTTGACAAACCTGACAAAAACAAGCAATGGGGAAAGGATGCCCTATTTAAGAAATGGTGCTGGGAAAACTGGCTAGCTATAAGTAGAAAGCTGAAACTGGGTCTCTTCCTTACACCTTATAGAAAAATCAATTCAAGATGGATTAGAGACTAAAATGTAAGACCTAAAACCATAACAACCCTAGAAGAAAACCTAGGTAATACCATTCAGGACATAGGCATGGGCAAGGACTTCATGTCTAAAACACCAAAAGCAATGGAAACAAAAGCCAAAATTGACAAATGGGATCTAATTAATCTAAAGAACTTCTGCACAGCAAAAGAAACTACCATTAGAGTCAACAGGCAACCTACAGAATGGGAGAAAATTTTTACAATCTACTCATCTGACAAAGGGCTAATATCCAGAACTTACAAAGAACTCAAACAAATTTACACACACAAAAAAAAAACCCCATCAAAAGTGGGCAAAGGATATGAACAGACACTTCTCAAAAGAAGACTTATATGCAGCCAACAGACACATGAAAAAATGCCTATCATCACTCACCATCAGAGAAATGCAAATCAAAACCACAATGAGATACCATCTTACACCAGTTAGAATGGTGATCATTAAAATGTCAGGAAACAACAGGTGCTGGAGAGGATGTGGAGAAATAGGAAGACTTTTACACTGTTGGTGGGACTGTAATCTAGTTCAACCATTGTGGAAGACAGTATGGCAATTCCTCAAGGATCTAGAACTAGAAATACCATTTGACCCAGCCACCCCACTGCTGCATATATACCCAAAGGATTATAAATGATACTTCTATAAAGACACATGCACATGTATGTTTATTGCAGCACTATTCACAATAGCAAAGACTTGGAACCAACCCAAATGTCCATCAGTGACAGAGTGGATTAAGAAAATGTGGCACATATACACTATGGAATACTATGCAGCCATAAGAAAGGATGAGTTCATGTCCTTTGTATGGACATGGATGAAGCTGGAAACCATCATTCTCAGCAAACTATTGCAAGAACAGAAAGCCAAACACCACATGTTCTCACTCATAGGTGGGAATTGAACAATGAGAACACCTGGACAAAGGTGAACATCACACACTGGGGCCTATCGTGGGGTTGGGGAAGGAGGGAGGGATAGCATTGGGAGATATACCTAATATAAACGATGAGTTGGTGGGTGCAGCACACCAACGTGGCACATGCGTACATATGTAACAAACCTGCATGTTGTGCACATGTACCCTTGAACTTAAAGTATAATAAAAAATTGAAACAAAAAAGAATGTTGAATATTGGCCCCCATTCTGTTCTGGCTTCTAGGGTTTCTGCAGAGAGATCTGCTGTTATTCTGATGGGCTTCCCTTTGTGGGTAACCTGACCTTTCTCTCTGGTTGCCCTTAACATTTTTTCCTTCATTTTAACCTTGGTGAATCTGAAAATTATGTGTCTTGGAGTTGCTCATCTCGAGGAGTATATTTGTGATGTTCTCTGTATTTCCTGAATTTCAATGTTGGCCTGCCTTGCTAGGTTGGGGAAGTTCTCCTGGATAATATCCTGATGAATGTTTTCCATCTTGGTTCCATTCTCCTCATCACTTTCAGGTACACCAATCAAATGTAGATGTGGTGTTTTCACACAGACCCATATTTCTTGTGGGCTTTGTTCAATTTTTTTTTACTGTTTTTTTCTAGTCTTGTATTCTCGCTTTATTTCATTAA
This sequence comes from Piliocolobus tephrosceles, assembly GCF_002776525.5. Taxonomy (NCBI): domain Eukaryota; kingdom Metazoa; phylum Chordata; class Mammalia; order Primates; family Cercopithecidae; genus Piliocolobus; species Piliocolobus tephrosceles. Next base: position 47,778,626 of record NC_045446.1, read on the forward strand.
TTTGGTCTTCAATCACTGATATGCTTTCTTCCACTTTATTGACTTGCCTATTGAAGCTTGTGCATGTGTCACACAGTTCTCATGCTGTGGTTTTCAGCTCCTTTAGGTCATTTAAAGTCTTCTCTACAGTCTTTATTCTATTTAGACTTTCATGTAACCTTTCTTTAAGGTTTTTAGCTTCCTTGTGATGGGTTAGAACATGCTCCTTTAGCTCAGAGAAGTTTGTTATTACCAACCTTCTGAAGACTACTTCTGTCAACTCTTCAAACTCATTCTCTGTCCAGTTTTGTTCCATTGCTGGCGAGGAGCTGCAATCCTTTGGAGGTGAAGAGGTGCTCTGGTTTTTGGAATTTTCAGCTTTTCTGCTCTGGTTTCTCCCCATCTTTGTGGTTTTATCTTCCTTTGGTCTTTGATGTTGGTGACCTACAAATGGGATTTTGATGTGGATGTCCTTTGTTGATGTTGATGCTATTTCTTTCTGTTTGTTAGTTTTCCTTCTAACAGTCAGACCCCTCTGCTGCAGGTCAGTTGGAGTTTGCTGGAGGTCCACTCCAGACCCTGTTTGCCTGAGTATCACCATCGGTGGCTGCAGAACAGCAAATATTGCAGAAGAGCAAATATTGCTACCTGACCCTTCCTCTGGAAGCTTCGTCCCAGAGAGGCACCCACCCGTATGAGGTGTCTGTCGGCCCCTACTGGGAGCTGTCTCCCAGTCAGGCTACATAGGGGTCAGTGACTCCCTTGAGGAGGCAGTCTGTCCTCAGAGCTCCAGCACTGTGCTGGGAGAACCACTGCTCTCTTCAGAGCTCACAGACAAGGATGTTTAAGTTTGTAGAAGTTGTGTGCTGCCTTTCTTTCAGCTATGCCCTGCCCACAGTGGTGGAGCTTATAGAGGCAGTAGGTCTTGCTGATCTGTGGTGGGCTCCACTCAGTTCGAGTTTTCTGTCCTCTTTGTTTACCTACTCAAGCCTCAGCAATGGCAGATGGCCCTCTCACTGCCCAGCTGCAGCCTCACAGGTTTATCTCAGACTGCTGCTCTAGCAATGATCAAGGCTCCCTGGTTGTGGGACCTGCTCAGCCACGCACAGGAGGGAATCTCCTGGTCTGCTGGTTGCTAAGACCATAGAAAAGCACAGTATTTGGGCAGGAGTGTACTGTTTGTGCAGGTACAGTCTGTCATGGCTTCCTTTGGCTAGGAAAGGGAGATCCTCATCCCCTTGTGCTTCCTGGGTGAGGCAATGCCCTGCCCTGCTTCAGCTCACCCTCCGTGGGCTGCATCCACTGTCCAACCAGTCCCAGTGAGATGAACCAGGTACTTCAGTCGGAAATGCAGAAATCACCCATCTTCTGTGTCGATCTCACTGGGAGCTGCAGACTAGAGCTGTTCCTATTCTGCCATCTTGGAAGCGACTTTGATTTATACCATTATTTTTATAACAAACATCACAAAATAACCATCACACTATTGTCAGCAGCAGATTTTGGAAATGGTGCATTCAAATGTGTGAAGTTATTGCATATGAATGAAGAGAGATATTATTTCAATGATATATTTTATTACTATCTTCTGTTTTTATTAAGGATAATGAAAACCTTGTGTCTGGCCCTGTGAACAAAACTAATGTGACCTTCAATGTGACCCACCTGTTGTGCTTTCACCAATCGAGAATAGTCCCCTCATGTGAGGGTGATCTGGAAAATAATAATGTCCTAGCAAGATGGAAAATAACATTTGCAAATTGAAGTTGCAGAAATTGAAATGTGCTTGGATCGTGTCCTAAAGTACTAAAAATGACTTATCTAACCACATATTTTGAAAGAAGAAGATATTAACAGATGCCTGACTCATGATGCCTTTTTCAGGTAGAATTGTTGATTGGTTATATGCTTGTCTATTAAGCTTCTGATAGACTTCCTGAATCAGTGTTTGGTAATTTTTACAACCAGAAAAGCATGCTAACCAATGCCTAGGTCTTAGGGATTCCCAACTGTTGCATTTATGGAAAGTAAAAATTATTAATTTATTTGGCATTTAAGACTTTTTTTTGCTTTTCTTTTTGTTTTTATTAAGACAGGGTCTCACCCTTTTACCTAGGTTAGAGTGCAGTGGTGGGATCTTGGATCACCGCAACCTCTGCCTCCCAGGCTCAAGGGATCCTCTCACCTTAGCCTCTTTAATAGCTGGGACTACAGGCACAGGCCACTGTTCCCAGCTCATTTTTGTATTTTTTGTAGTGACGGGGTTTTGCCATGATGCCCAGGCTGGTCTCAAACTCATGAGATCAAGTGATCTGCCTACCTTGGCCTCCCAAAGTGCTGGGACTACAGGCCACTGTGCCTAGCCAAGATCAATTTTTTGAATAATGCTTCAAAAAAGATAGAAATAATAAGTAATTTGCTTATTTGATTTTTGGGGCATAGGTATAAATAATAGCTTTGCCTGTTAGACAATGTCTGCTCTTGGTTTACTTGCAGGGTAGTCTGTCATCTAATTATATAAATTTTGTAGATACATTTAAAAACATCATCATGTGGTAGGTATTTTCACAAGCTTGCACAATGTTCTTTAGCATATCCATTCTTAGAAAGATCCTAGTGATGATATATTCAGTGAGTGAACATCAGTGTCTCAAACTAAACTAACAGTGTACCACTGCCCTTCAATATGCAGGTCAGATTCCATCATTATGAAGACATTGTATTATAAAAACATTGACATGTCTCTGCTTATGGCTTAGGTTAAAGATAATTCCTAACTAGTCAATACTCAGTTTAAATCTTCTGCAGAAACCTTTCCCTCTTCAGCAATTATGTGGACATTAGTACCATAGCTATAACTGTTGGTGAATGTGAACCTTTGTAGAAAAAGGAAAAGGAGATGGTATCAAGGCTCCAGTTGAAGGTATGATAGACTAAAGTTTTCTAATGTCTCTTGCTTGGCCCTTAGAATTGCTACTGCAGACATCAGTGAAGTTCTTTACCCTCATGGGGTGGTCGGGATGTGAGGATCAGGAGAACAGTTTGTTCTTGGGGTCCCCAGACAAAGCTCAATGAATATTTTCTTATAGAAACTAGTGTTAGTTATAATTCAGTGCTCAGCCATTCTGTGAGTGAAGTGGCATAGGATTCTAACTACTATTGGCATCATTGTTTCTATGGGAAAGTACGTTCCAAACTCTAAGAACTTTTGATACTAAGTCCATTTGTGTATTGGGAACTTCTGATATTTCCAAAGACTATAAAACTGCATTGTTTTAGAATTGGAGGGAACTTGGAAGTTCTTTATTTCAAGTTCATTTTATATACAAGGCAAAGTTCTAGAAGAAACCTAAGTACAACTTGGCTGGAAAAAAACATGATCTTATTTAAAAAATGTTTTAAAACTATTAAAAAAAAATCAGTGTTATCTATAGCTTTATTTCTTTTAGGTTCCTAGACTCTTGGTTTTTAAAATTTTCAAAGTTCTGTGATATGCAGGCCTAAGAAGTCCTTATTTGAGAATTTTCTAGGTTTCTCTATATGAAGACTTCTACATCACCAACCAATATTGTATGATATATAGATTAAAAGATGAATAAGAATTTGAATGAATAAGAGTATTTAACTTATTGGTTCTGCTGTGTCATTCTATCTAATACAGTGTTGAAAATGTGTTATGGTTGACAAGTCATTACTTTAAATTGCCAGTTATTGATTCTGATTTGATACATTTAAAAACAATTCCTAATTATATATTACTTTGAACCTTATGTGCTTTTGAGACATAGACTGGTATGTAAGGTGCACACAAGGCAAGAACATGTTCTCAACAGATGTAGTGTTATTTGTTTTAAAAAAAATCATGAAAATTATCTTTTTTTGGAACTGTGAACTTTATTTTTATGTGAATTTTTATTTGATATCTTATTGGTTATAAATAAAACTGAAGGAAACATGTTTATTTTAAAAAATGACACAAACAAATTTATTGTCACCAAATGACATAACATGATTATTCTTGTGTTTGGGCACTTTCATTTTAGTATTTAGGTTTTGCTTATTATCCCTCTCTCCTGTTCAAACATGCATCCTAATAGGACAAAATTAAAAGTTAGCAATATTATTCTTTTTCAGAAGACAACATTTCACATTTTCAATGAGGGTATACCATCTTTAAAACTTTTGTCACTTTAAGCATCTTCAGCTTAGGGTGAAAAATGTAGCAACCATTTTCTGCTTCTGCAAAGGAATGACAAGGAGTTAATACATGACTTTCAAGAATGTTTTCCACCTTTACCATCTTCAGAATTCAAATTTCAGAATACGACATCTTAGATCTCAAGATGCAAGTTTTTTTATCTTAATCCTCTTTATTGATATTTCTATTAATTCTCCATTTTGCTTAGTTTTTAGGAGTTACTCAGTTTTTCAGTCACCTATCATCTTACCCAGCTTCGTAGACTAAATTATGCCAAAAATATTAAAGATGTATTCATTAACTTTAAATATTATGTTTCTATTGCAAGGTACTGATATTATATACTTTTGATTTATGTTGAACATTTTAATGATTTTTTTGCTGAATGAATATAATTAGTATGCTAATTATTATGTTTTAAAAAGATGCCAATTTGTAATTTTGTGTCTAGGTATTTTTTTTTGATGATACAGGGCATCAATATTAAATGAAATTTTAATTTAGTGATTTCATTTTCTTGAAAATATTTCTATCAGAAATTCATATTATACTTGCATTATGCTGAACATGATGAAACATTCTCTTCCCCTTCGTGTGTCCTTATTGCAACAATCACCAAAATATACAGATTTTTAATTTAAACTGAAATATTCCTCCATAGAATAAACAGAATATCTCACCTAAGAAGAGTGATTACACTTTGTAAATTTGTTTTAAGACCTTTGTAATTCATAGCTCCTAGCTTTGTGTGTTCAGTGCTTGACAGTACTGGCATATCATGCTTCAAAAGATATTTAGGATATTTTTGAACCTTGCCATTATATCATTGAGACCAGAAGTTGATATTTAGACTGCATTTTATTTTGGGCTTAAATATTAAGGCATATTATGACTAGGTCTGTTTTTATAAAGGATTTTCCTCCAAGTACTCTGGAACATATGTTGTTATTTTAAAATGTTTTGAATCATGGTGTAGTGGACATGCTCTAAGTAGGATTCAGTAGTTGAGATTTGCTAAGGAGACTACAAGAAACCAAAGTTTTCTTTTATTATTAAGTGAACAAGATTATGATGAGATATAATTGTATATTAAGCACTGGGATTGAACATTTGTTACAATTGAATGAGTTTTTATGATTTCTGAAGAACTGAATTTAGAGCCCAGTGCAGAAGAGATTAAAGTCATAGAATTATAAGCCAGTTAGCTAGCTTTGTCTCATTTCTTGATCATACAGTGGATTAAGAAACTAAAGAGTAAGGATAAATAGGCCCTTTCCTAAATAGAGTAGTGTTAACAGAGAGGGTTCTTTGGGATTAGTTCTAATACCAGTCACTTAAAAAAATGAATTTGAAGAGGAAGTATAGGGAAATCTCTTATTTCCTTGGAATGAGAAACATATTACAAGCTTTTTCAGGTAGAAAAATGCTAGTTACGAATGGATAATATAAAAAGAATACCAAAGATAGGAAAATAAGAAGAAAATGACAAAATAAGTCTTCACTTGCCCAAGTGGACATCATTTCCATTTTTATTTCTATTTCATTTTAAATACTAAAATGAAAGTGCCCAAACACAAAGACAAAGACAGCAAAGCTTAACTCTTACTTACTACCTAAAGTAGGCAGAATTATTTTAGAGATTTCTGTTTGTATGTGACCAAAAAATTAGAAGAAATACTGGATATCATGAAGAAAAATATTTGAAACAAAATACAGTAGAATCTTGTCCTTAAACAAAACAATGTAGTAGCAAACTGGAAAACCAGGTTTTGTTATTGTATATGCAGAAAGAAATAGGGATCAAAAGAAATGAAGAAAATCATTAGTGAGTATGAGTGAATTTGCATTAATATAGACTACACATAATGTAAGACTTTAGTTTGGAAAGACCAAGTCTTTGTGAGTGGATATTATTTAAGTGTAAATACTCATGAAAGGTATATTTACAGTATGGGCTTTTAATTCAGCAGACCTGGATTTATATTCAGATTCCAATATTTAACAGCTGCAAGTAGACCTTAGACCTCAAGTTTCCTCATTGAGAAAATAGGAATCTAATATTTATTCCACAGGATTGATATATATATTAAGTAAGGCTAAATTTGTTATGACATGAGTAAAAGAACATGACACAGTAGAACTTAATACATTCAGCTTGAATTAAATATATGCCCATCTCTTGTCTTTAAATTATATTCAATTTTTTTATATATGTATATATGGGTCCAGTGCTGATTTTTTCTTACTGCTTATCTTTAAATGGGGGCATTTTAATATTGGATAGCTATTTGCTGAAAAATAATATTAGGAGGGGTTGTGTAGGGGCAAGTTTTAAAAAATTAGTCCCAGCAGATTTAACTGGGATTTGTTGTCTTGAAAATCCTCATATATGTATATATATATTTTCCTTTCTCTCTTTCTCTCTCTATATATCTATGAGGAAACACTCTCTTCTCTTTGCTTTGGTGTGTCCTTATTGCAACTATCACCAAATTTACAGAAGTTTAATTTAATCTGAAATATATATCTATATATCTATATAGTGATGTATACCTATCCATAGAAGAATATATATATAGAGGAATATGTATACATTTTAGCATTATATATATTTACATTTACATATATTTACATTCTCTCTCTCTGTATATAAAATATATATTTACATTCTTTTCCTATGTCTCTCCTTAGTTTTTGGCATTAGAAGTTTGGTGTGGCTTACAATGAAGCACCTTAAGTCAGGCTATCTGTGTTGTGATCTGGTCACCTCTGCTTCCTTTCCTTCAACTCAGACAGTGTCTTAGGAGATTAGATTATAGACAAGATGGTCTGTCTGCATGTTTCTTCTTTATTCAGCTCTACTTTACCCGCAATTTGTCAGTGTGGAGCTGGGATATTTCTTCACAGTATATTTCCTACTAGTTCTGTTGTCTCTAATGGCCCTAAATCTTATCATTTTAATCAAAGGAGAATTTGATATCCTTTCATACTTTTAGAGAAATTTATTCTTGCTTGAATATGAGGTGGTTGGTGTCAGCTTGTATTCTCCCTTATTCTGGCTCAGATATCGATGTATTTGGCAGATATTCTTCATACTGTGGCTTGAGCTTGTAGGTGTTTCACTGTATCATTGAAGAGTCTTCCATCTCCCATTTTGCATTCTTTTTAGTTGTTTTCAAAGGAGAAGGGTAAAGAAAAAATTGCTTTTATTTCTTCACTTTAACAAGAATACTGAATTGGACTTTAAAAATGTTTGTATCCTCTACTCCTTTTATGTCAAACATTTTCTAACATTTACTGAATAGTTGCCATGTGTTAAGCCTTGTTCAGTTAGGTTTATGCAACTCTTATCTCTCTTGATCCTTAAAAATCCTGTATATTTTCTAAGTTGTCTCATTTAAAGATTAGAAATCTGAGGCTCAGAGAAACTGATGGCACAATGTCACACAGTAGTAGAGCTGGATTTAGAAGCTAGATTTATCTGACTGCAAAGCTGTGTTTTTTCTATTATATCTCATCCAGTACTTGTTTATATAATCACAAATTTTGGATAAATGAGATTTTATGCTGTGTTTCATAGTTAGACTTTCTACTGCCACCTTTTGGCTAATTTAAATTTAATAAATGTTTCCGTACATTTTATCCACCCACACATATAAGCAATAATAATATAATAGGTCATAAATTTATTTTGATGGTTTGCATCTGGATATACACAGTCACATACTGCAATTATAAGATTTTGCTCTCCTTTGGATTATCTGTTAAAGGGATCAGTGTTAAAGGGTCTGAGTGCCACCAACTAGAATAGTCCACTGATGCCTGAGAATGAACAAGGTAATATTTCTGAGATATGTTATTTATGCACCAATTGATTCCATTCTTATTTAATAAACCATGTAATTTATTTGACATTCTGAATTACAGGAAAATATCCAAAGCCATGATAGGTAAATATAGCTTAGTTATTTTACTGGAAGATTATGAATGGTTAGCTGGATAGCAACATTTGGGGACAAATGTTGGGGTTGAAGAGGAGAATAGTTAGGCCAAGTTGTATGGACAAGAATTGACTGTTGCAGTTTTCTTCTCATGCCTGGGAAAATATTTGCCGATTTTTCTTTTTCTCTCCATTGTGTGTTAGAGTAACAGGATCTTCCAGTATAGCCAAACAAAATAGCATGGAATGCTTGTACAAGACTTAATTAGTAGTAATGTACTATATCACTCGGAGATTTTGGCAGTCTGGCTATCTGGCTTGGAGGCCTGCTATAAGATTTTCCAGCTCTCTGTTTCAAGTACTAATATCCTATGGTACTTCTATAACTCTAATTATTATTTACCTGATGGTTAGACAACTTTCTCCTGGCATAATAATGTCTTCAGTGTTTTAATTCTTGAATTAATAATATCAACAATAACAACTTAGAAGTTACATTGCTATTATAGTATATTAATATTTCAAATAGATTAAAACTGTGGTAGAAATTGGCAGACATATCGTGGTCTGAAGCTCCCAAGATGTGACTCAGATGAAAAATGTGTTGAGAGCAGCCCATCCAGGTGCATCAAGGATGGCATGGGTTTTAGATTTTTAAAAAGCACTCAGTGCCCATAAGCTGGGAGACCACCAGTCTCAAAACAGTCACTAGAGTTAATACATGGTAGTATTCAGGCAGCTACAAAATAACTGTGTGTGTACTTTTTAAGGAAAGGGAAGCACCCTAGTGCTTTTCTTATGGCCTGTGAAATCAGAGTCTAAAAAGTTTTCCCCTTAGGCAAGCTATTTTTGAAAGTGCTCTTGCCCAGAGAAGTGCTATCAATTTCTCTTCTTATTTTCCAGTTCCTTGGGTTCTCATTCACATATCTTCTCATTGTTGTACTCATTTCTGCCTATCTTTTCATAAGTCTGTTTTCATAGATGTTCCCCTCTTTTTCATTATCCTTACATTTCCCTATTTCACTTAGAAAGGTTACTTATTGAAATCTGTTGTAGCCAATACTGGTTTTACACAAGGACAGATCCCATCTGTTAAGTTAATGCTTATAACTTGGCAGAGAAAAACTGTGTGTGACTGTGGGGTGGAAGTAAGAGCAAATGCTTTGGAGTCACATATTCGTGGACTGGGACCCTAGCCCTCCCTTCACGCACCCTCCGAATAACTTTGGACAAGTTAGATTACTTCTCTCAGTCTCAATTTTCTAAAAGATGAGAGTAATGTCTTCCTTAAAATATTGGTTTGAGATGTAAGTGAGATAACTTACGTAAAACACAGCTAGTACAATGATTAGAACATAGTACGTGTGACATATTGTACTTATTTCTTCATTTCTTATAGAGTAAGTATATTTCCTCCTTCCGTTTGACTTTGGGCTTTGGCCGTGTAATTTATGAGCAGATTCTTAGAAGCATTGTAAAGTTTCTGCCAGGCCTCTTATTCCTGTGCCCTCTGTTACAAGAAGGGCATGTTTCATACATGGGACGTACCTGCAAACTGAGATCTAGAATAAGAAAATAATGGAGCGGACTTGAATCTGACTCACAACCTTGAACAGAGACACAGAAGCTGATCTGCATCCACCAACGTGTAATACAACCTGAGAAATAAGTGTTTGTTTTTGTAAGTCACTAAGATTTTGAGGTTGTTATGTACCATTAAACTATTTCTTTTACCAATTTCTGTATTTTTGAGCTTTGCTGCAGTCACAATGACTCCCAAAGTCCCAGCGGCTTAAAACGACAGACATTTATTTTTCAGTGATGGGTTTGCAGGTTGGCTGTGGCTCTGCTTGGCTCTATTTTGCTATATGTCATTTCAGTCTGTGATTCAGATTGAAGGAGCAGCTCCTATCTGGGACATGGTGTTCTCCAGAGGCCAAGAATACAAAACTATGCAGGTGCATTTATAGTTTTCATACATATATGGTATTTGTTACATCTTCTCATATTCTGTTGGTCAGGTCATATGTCTAAGCCTGGTGATGAGGCAAAGAAATATATTTCATCTATTGGGAGGCACAAGAAATCACATGGCAAAGGGTGGGAAAAGATAATTTGGAACATAATACAACCTACCACATGTGTTACGCTTTTAACACATGTTAGATTCCTTCTGTCTTCAGCACTTATCTTCCCATTTCAGGATTACTGAGCAGGTAAAAAATATGAATACATCTGAGAGAGGTAAATTAAATTAACATAATTTCACCCAGGGTAGAAATTAAATACTGTTCCCAGAGCAGGTTCCAGTTGAGGGTTGCAACAAAAAAGAGTACAGAAATAGTTAAATATAAGAAAGTGGATTGAATCCATGCAGATTACGATTTCCAGAAAGCATTGGGGAAATCTTTTCATCTTGGAAATGCAATTTTATAAAGCTGTCAGTTTCCAGGATTCTAAAATGAAGTGTCTGTGGCAGTGACCCTTTTCTTTTGACTAATTGCCTAGGTTGATTTTTTTCGCTCCTCAGTGCTCTAGGAATTTTTATGAGCCTCTCTAAAGTAACTGAGATGCTAGTCAGGATACTCTCAATGAACAGCTGATATCTGCAATCTGGTTGTTGCTCCTGAGTGAAAAGTCCTTTTGGCCACTGGAGCTTCTTCTTTAGATTGGGATCTACTGTATTAGGGCATGAAAGTTCATTTAAAAAGTGTTTCTATCTATTATATAATCTGCCATAGTTCCTTTTCCCTACATTTATGCATATAGATGTGGGTAAGAGTATCTTAGAAGGTGTCTGGGGAAAAACTTAAAAACTTTAAAATTAAGAGGACTGCAGTCCTTAATGCCACATTTAAGTTCATTCTGTGACCTTAATTTCTCTTTTGTGTTCTATGTCTCTAGTTTCTTGCCAGTTTAAAAATATCTGGGTCTTATTTTAAGTAAAATTGATATAGGAAAGGATGGATTAATATTTAGATAAATTAGTACCTTTTAAACTTAGTATCACATCATGAAATCTGGGAGAGAGAAGAAGTTTAACCTATTTAATAGAATTTGGAAGACATGGTTAATAAATAAGTTGATGGTTAGCCATATGCAGAAGATAGAAACAACCCCTGTATCTCACCACATAGAAGAATTAACTCAAAATGGATTAAAGACTTAACTATAAGACTTGAATCTATACAAATTCTAGAAGAAAACTTAGGAAAAATGTTTCTCATCATTGGTCTAGGCAAAGAATTCATGACTATGACCTCAAAAGCAAATGCAACAAAAACAAAAACTGACAAGTAGAACTTAATTAAACTGAAGAGCTTCTATACAGAAAAAAAAAAAATCAACAGATTAAACAGACAACCTATAGAATTGGAGAAAATATTTGTAAACTATGCATCTAACAAATATCATATCCAGAATCTATAAGGAATTTACACAAATTGACAAGAATAAAACAAATAACTCCATTAAAATTTGGGCAAAGGACACAAACAGACACTTCCCAAAAGAAGACATGTAAGTGGCCAAAAAATACATGAAAAAATGCTTAACATCACTAATTCATCAGATAAATGCAAATTAAAAACCACAATGAGTTAGCATCTCACACCAGTCAAAATAGCTATTAAAAAGTCAAAAATAACAGATGTTGGTGAGGACATGGATAAAAGGGAAAACTTATATACTGTTGGTGGGAATGTAAATTAACCTCTGTGGAAAACAGTATGGAAATTTCTCAAAGAACTAAAAATAAAACTACCATTATCTGACCCAGCAATCTCACTAGTAGGTGTCTATCCAAAGGAAAAGAAATCGTTTTATCAAAAAGACACCTGTACTCATCTGTTTACTGCAACACTATTCACAATGGCAAAGTCACTGAATCAACCTAAGTGTCCATCAATGGTTGATTGGATGAAGAAAATGTGGTGTATATATGTATCAGAGAATATTACTCAGCCATAAAAAAGAATGAAATCATGTCCTTTGCAGCAACATCGATGGGGCTGGATGGAAGCCATTATGCTAAGTTAAATAACTCAGAAACAGAAATACTACATGTTCTTGTGTATAATCAGGAGCAAAATGATGAGTACACATGGAAACCAAGATGGAAATAATAGACACCAGGAACTGCAAAAGGGAGAGGATTGGAGGGAGGCAAGGGCTGAAAAATTACTTATTGGGTGCAATGTTTACTGTTTGAGTGACAAAGTCAACAGGATCCAAAATGTCACCATTATGCAATATACCCAGGTGACAAACCTGCGCATGTACCCCCTGAATTTAAAAAAGAATTGGATTTTCTAGCCACTGAAAATGAAAGTTCATTTGTGTTTTTTTCTTCTTTGATCTCCATTTTCTCAAAATCTGCTAAGTGGGGATCAATAGTCTTTCTCTCTTTCTTACTGGGACATGTACTAGTGGATTTGAAAGCACTTTGCTTTCAGAAGAAAGGTATAACAGGAGTACTGTTAGTGACATAAGCAGAAAGGAGAGGTCTGCTCAGATATGAATTGTATATACTTTGGATAGCGAATTTACTTTTCTCTCCAGCTTTTGAAGAATAATGACTTACGTTCATGAATGGAATTTTAGAAATAGAGGTTTTTTGAAAGGCAGATACATTTGTTTTGCCATGAAACAATTATTGAACAAGTCATTGTTGTATTTTTGAAAATAAATTAAAGGGTATAAGTACAGCTTATTTAAGTTTTTTTTTTTTTGTTTTGAAAATAGTTGTCAGTGATTGAAGTAGACAAGACATAAAATATGATGTGGCACACAGCACAGCAAATATTTCCTTTCATCTGTCATGGGAATGTGTTCATATTAATTTCTTAGCTATGATTTTTCTGGATAAAGTTTGTTTGCATAAGGATTTTCCATTTTTAACTTCAGTAGACATATTACAGAGCTCTGGATATTCAGATAACTCTTCTAGGCTTTGTAGGGGAAATTAAAATAAATAAGACAAGTCTTCTCCCCTCAACGAGCTTATAGCCTAGTGAAGGAAACAATTGATATTATATAAGTTATTGTAATGTAAAGCAGAACTTATCTGTCTAAGCAAAGTATAAAGCGCATGCTATCATTATGGTAAAGAATAAGAGATTAACTCCAGTTGGGAGAGTTTTAACTTTCAGAAGGGCTTCATGGAGGAAGTAGCATACTGTATTTAACAGGTAGAATTGAAAGGGAATGACATTCCACTTGTTTTGAGGAAGGAACATAAATAAAGCCCTGCAGGTGGGGAAATGCAGCCTACTTTGAGGAAGCAGTGAACAATCTTATTTGGCAGAATTGTTGTCTGTCTTCAAGATGAAGCTGTGAAGGAAAATTTGGTCAGAGTTATGAAAGCCTTTAACAACAGGATGGTAAAGATTTCAGGCTTTATGTGTAGAAGTGCTGTGGAGCCAAACAGACTTTGAACATACTAGTGACATGATCATATTTATATTTAAGGAAGATAACTGCAAAGATTATGGATGGGGTGAGCAATGAATTGACAGAAGATATTAGAATTAGAGGTATCAATTAGGTTGTTTAGAAGTTTAGTGAAGAGGCAATAAGGGGTTAGTCAAGAGCAGTGAGAGAGAATAGAAAGTAGTTAAATTTGAGAATCATTTTGGAAATGACATAAATAATGCAAATATTTCATTTGGAAATGAACCTAGTGACATTAGTTTTCAGACTCAATATGCATTTTGTAGATATACATTAGAAGATTGGGTAACCAGTTGTTCAGGAATACTTTTAATGAACTGTTTTAAGTAATCTCATGATGGTGACAGTTATATTTCTTGATCTTTGATGCCCAGGTATCTGATGTGGCCATGAGTTTAAGTCCTAACATTGGGTGTAATATATATAGATGTTAAATGTATAGGTTATATGTAAGAAGTATTGAAACTGCATTGCTAGCATGTCTGGCTCTTTCTAGGCTCATATGAGAATGAAAGCAAAAGTACTATTTTGAGTGGTTATAATGATGCCTTGATTGTAAAATTTTATATTTTCAAAGAATTTTTTTTCTATCATCACATCCCTTTCTTACATCAACTCTAACACAATAAATATTATATATTATCTATTTTATAAGTCTGGGAATACTGAGAAACCATAAGATTAGTGACATTTCAGAGGTTACACAGTTAGCTAATAGCAGGGAAAGCAAGATCATGTACTTCTTTGGGCTAGTGGCAACTATTATGTACCAATGTTACTCTGCTTTTACCAGTTTTCTTTTGGGCTGACCTAGTTTTAGTGAAATAACTGCATAGATATCACAGATAAGTCCTTCATTGTCTCTAATTCATTTAAAGAACATATAACAGTATGTACATGGTGGTATTATTATTTTTTAAAACACCTTTTTTTTTTTTTTTTTTTTTTTTGAGCCAGGGACTTGCACTGTTGCCCAGGCTGGAGGGCAGTGTTATGATCCCGGCTCACTGCAGCCTTGACCATCTGGGCTCAAGCGATTCTCTCACCTCAGCCTCCTGACTAGCTGGAACTACAGGCATGTGTTACCATGTTTGGCTAATTTAAAATAATTTTTTTGTAGAGATGGAGGTCTCACTATTGTTGCCCAGGCTGATCTCGAACTCTTGTGCTCAAGGAATTCTCCTTGGCCTCCCCAAGTGCTGGGATTACAGGCGTAATCCCAACAGTTTGCAGTCTTACATTTAGATGGAAGTTTGCTTTTACATTAAAAATCTTGTGTGCCTATTAAGAATGTACAACTCAATTAGATTTGAGTCTCATCTTTTTTATTTGTGGAGTAAGAATCATTCCTTTATATATGTTGGCATTGTGTTTTACTGTAATGTTCTAGTGGTGTTCTTGTTTGAATCACAGTTCAGGTAATGCCAAGAACTGTGATTTCGACAACATCCTCTCAGCAACATTACTCTATGCTGAGATGATTCATCCCCTTACACTGTTTGCTTGTTTGTTTATTTATGAGATGGAGTCTTGCTCTGTCGCCCAGGCTGGAGTGCAGTGGCACGATCTTGGCTCACTACAACCTCTGCCTCCCGGATTAAAGCAATTCTCTTGCTTCAGCCTCCCAGGTAGCTGGGATTACAGGTGCATGCCACCTTGCCCGCTAATTTTTGTATTTTTAGTAGAGATGGGATTTCACCATGTTGGCCAGGCTGTTCTCAAACTTCTAATCTCAAGTGATCCGCCCGCCTTGGCCTCCCAAAGTGCTGGGATTGCAGGCGAGAGCCACTGCGCCTGGTCCCCTTCCATTGTTTTGCTTTATCCCTTGTGTCCCTCTCTTTTGAGTGTGTGCGTGCTTTAAAGTCCTATAATTTTGTTTTATTTCTTTTTAAGTTATCTCTTCCTCTCATAAGCTTGTGTACATTTTCCTAGTTACATTTTAGTTTGGGATCAGAAGAAACCACCACATACTACTGCCAGGAGACCTCTTGAGTGTGAAGTTGCACGAATGCTTCTTTTTGTCTCTATCACTTTCTAACCTAACAATGTGTTGTAGAAACTAGAAACTAGAAAGTGAGTTTTTCTTTTAGTATATAGAGTGTTGCTGATTTACTTTTTTCAGGTTGTCTCATTGCTTCCTTTCCATATGTTTCCTTTCTAGATTGCATATACGTTTCAAGGAACTGACTTATTTGGTACTGACATTGAGACTATTGATTTTACTCACAGTACTCCCAGAGTCATTCCCTTCTTCTGGACCCTAATTACTCAGGCAGTGGTTAGAAAAGTGCATTTTCAGATACTTTTGTTATTTTCCTTTACTTATCACCAGTGACTTGCATTTGTTTACTTGAGTTTTTTACATTCATGATCAAGGAGGCTTTAAGGCCCTGTGCCAGAAGTTGTCAAATTTTCTTGGTTCACAGTGCCTTTAGTGTGTCAGTAATTTTTTCACAGTGACTTTGGTCCAAAAGAAATACCTAACAGTTTACTTTACTACATGGTTGGGATAAAAAAACTTCAATATTTATATACTAATAACTTAGTAGCTCTTTGAAGAAATAATACAGATATATTGAAACCAAAAGCACTACTTTAATTTTATTCTTAAATTATCACAATTATTAATGAGATGTGTGTACTTCTTGAGCACTGCACACTCTTCAGACACTGCAAACAGATTGAATGTTGCTGTCCTCATTTCCTATTCCATATGGATTTTAGCATAGTTGCTTTTTATCACAGGAACTACTGAAAACCCAGCTTTGCAAAGAGGTGATGTCATAGAAATGAATGTGGTGTGATGTAATGTTGAAACCGTAAACTGATTTGTGTTTGTAGTTCACTAAGTGATCAACAAATGTCATGTGTTACTGTTTCTCTTAAAAAGTTAAGATATCCCACGGTGCTTCTATGACTTCTTTATGGTGTCTTGGGGTGTCTTGATACACAATTCGGGATATATAGCCCTTAGTACTCTTTCCTTGTCTGCCTTGACACCATGTTTTCTGGTGTACATCAAGTGTTTGGAAGATGGTAGGTTTTGGTTGGTTTCTATTGTCCTTAGGCAAATCACTGATTCATGGAAGTTGGGACAAAAAGGAACATATATACAAACTGCAGTTTTGAAACAAGACATTTTAAAGTGTAATACTTTGTTTAGTTATGTTTTGCCATGCTTATTGCTTTCCTCTTGAATGAATTCTGATGACTTTAAGACACAAGAAATGGGTTTGTCAGAGTCATAGTTCAAAACCTTAATCTCCTTCCTTTTGTTTCTAATGTGTGGAACTCATCTTAGACATCTGCTTTAAGAAAAGCAATTAGAGAAATTATGATGCAGTGGTCTCATCCTGCATGTTATTTTGCAACTTGGCTAGCTCCTGTGCTTTTAAGTTTTATTAGCTTAATAGTCTTATTTCAAGGTAAATACTGTGAGGCAAGTGTAGCTTAAATTTCTTGTCGTTAGTTTTTGACTGAGTCACCTTGCTCTGATTCACCACTGCAGACAACCAAATTGGGAATAAGAATTCAGTGGGTGGATGCAAGGGGCAGCATCTGCTTTGCCAGCATTCTACTCACTGAATATCTATTTGTAGAATTCAGGTACTACATTAGAAAAAAAAAAAAAAAAAAAAAAAGACACCCAGGTAAAGCCTGGGAATATATATATATAAAAAATTCTCCTTTAGAGAAAGTTTTGATACATTTCTGTTTTGACTTGGCTGGAACTTTTCTTGCTTAAAAAAATTAGTTTAATCCTCCCTAGAGTGTTAAGTGCTAAGTCAATATTTTGCTAATTATGCAGAAGGAGCACCAGATGGTTTCTGAGGATGACACTCTATGGGTGGGAGCACTGATCACTGAAGCTGTGGTAAATTTTGTAGCTCTGTAATCATCATCATCTATAGAATACATTCATGTGCTTTTGAAACAGAAGAACAAGCAATTAAATAATATTTTTAAGGTAAAAAATACTTTTCCCTCCCAAGAGTGAGTTTAGGTTTCTTGTAAACTGTCATGCAGTAGGAAGTCGTCAATTAGAATGAAGCTCCTCTTTTAATTATCAGAGAAATATGTTGATACATATTTCCTTGGAAACTTAGTTTTTTCCTCTTAGTATCCTTCCCTTTTCTCCAGCAATATCAAATTGCTAGCTAATTTATTTTATTCAACAAGATCAGGTTATTGAGATAAAAAATGTTGGGGATTTTATTATATTTGCCTTAAGTTAGCCTGTAAGGACTGGTTGATTTCCTCTATCACCCACTCCCCAGTCAGTTTATCCACATGGAAAATGGAGAATAAAAATTAACTGCTACACCAGAAATGTCTCTGTAATGGACTCCAAATCTAAAGCAATGATGGTACCAGTCTCCAAGATGTAACCACATGTAACAACAATTATGACAACATAGTAAGCTCAGCATAATCTACCTTTCAGCGTATCTTATTGGAAGCAAGAGCCAGGGTGTTAATAATCATAATTTACCATAAAAAGATAGATTATTTTAAAAATAGACTTTGATGAGTAAATTGATATATTATACAATGAAATATTTCTTTTTGCCAAATAGGTTAACTAAATTGTCCTTGCTTTAAAAATGTGGTGTAATCAAAATTTATTGAAGACTCTATACTAAGGTAGTGGATAGATTTATAAAAGGAAAAAGAAGATAACCATTAAGAGGCTTTGTAATCTAAAGAAATGATACTGAAACAATTTGAGAGTTTCCCCATTCATGTAGGCCAGGATCAGATGCTCAATTAATACAAGTTGAAGGGGGTAAAAAGGGCGGTATAGAATTAAGATAAATAGGCCATTGACTCCAACTAGTTCAGAATGATAAACTTTTCTTGATTTGAAAAAGGAAGTAAATAAGTAAAACTACCTGTATGTTTAAATGTAAATCCAGGAGCTTGTATTATTTGAAGTGCCCAAACAAATGGGGTGGAATCATGATGCAATGTACTAATTTGTGAATTAACAGCTTCTGAATTTTGAGAGTGGCAACCATTTCCTTCCTCAGACGTCATTCATTTTTGTTTGTTCTGATGTGACATTAGATTGGTAAATCTTTCACACGCTTCATGATTATATACAAATGAGGTCTGTAGATATTGAATTATCTTAAAATACAGATATAAGATTAACTGAAATGAAAGAGATATTCATAAAAGCCACGATAAAGTTAGATTTCAAGAGCATTAAAATGAAATGTCCTGTAAAAATGATATCTAGAGTGATGTTATGTTTATTGAGTTGTGTTTACAGAGAAAGAAGTTAAGTTGAAATAATCTGCTTGATTCAGCCTATTTTATAGCAACCATTTTACTTTTGCATAAATGGACAAATATTCCCAAAGGATATGTATGCCAGAAAGTGGTCAAAGTTAGCTGGAAGAAAGAACTGTTTATTGCTCAATATGCCTGATTAAAATAAAAATTAAAAACTACTAAAAATTTAAAAAGGGAGTATATTTTCTGTGGACCTGTCTGGGCATAATCATGACTTGTTCTCCTGTCATTTGTATGAACTTATTCTATAGTGTTTACTCTGGTATTTATTAGCACACCACTAAAATACCTTTCATCTTGTTTTGTCTAACAATACTTTGTAGCATCTTTGAAAAACAGCATGTTATATTAAAGGTGTTTCCATTATGCTTAGACCACCATCCCAGAAATATCAATCCTAACACTTTATTTTTAGATTTAGTCAGTTGGACTGACTCCAGGGGAATGTAAAAGATGCTTGCAATTAATATACTGTGCATATTGTAGCATAAATAGCATTAACTGTGCATATTACAAATACTTTAAAAATAAAGCCTTGCCAGATAACCTTTATATCATTATTAATAAGAGTAAATAATATGTGTCAAGATCTGTGAGGACTTCTCTGAAATTTATTTCTGAAATAAATTTATTTAAATGAATATATATGGTATAAATATATAAATTCAATTAAATAAATGCAATTAAATAAATACACATATATGGTAAACATTTTTAAAGGTACAAAAGATATAGAGTAAAAAACAGCTCTCCTGTTTATTTCCTGCAAGTTCCTCAGTTCTTAGGTTCTCTCCCTGGAAGCCATGTCTATTACCAGTTTTTAATGTATTTATCGAAATATGTTCTATGAAATTTTTTCTTTTTATTTAATTTTTATTTCTTTATTGGTACATAATATTTGTATATATTTATGAAGTATACATGTTATTTTCTTATAAGCCTAGAGTGTATAAAGATCAAGTTGGGGTATTTAGGACTCATCACTTTAAGTATTTATCATTTCTATGTGTTGGGAACATTTCAAGTCCTCTCTTCTAGCTATTTTGGACATAAACAATACATTGTTGTTAATGATAGTCATCCTACTCTGCTATTGAACACAGAGCTTTTCCCTTCTATCTAACTATATGTTTGTACTCATTAACCAACCTTTCTGCATCTCCCATCCTCCTACTCATGTATGAAGGAGAACATGCAGTATTTTTCTTTCTATGCCTGGCTTATCTCACTTAACATAATGACCTCCAGTCCCACCCATGTTGCAGAAAATAACATAATTTATTTTTTTATGGCCAAATAGCATTCCATTGTGTATATAGACCATATTTTCTTTATCCATTTGTCCACTGATGGACACTCAGGTTGATTTTATGACTTTGCTATTGTGAATAGTGCTGCAGTAAACATAGAGGTGGTGTAGGTATCCCTTTGATATACTGATTTCCTTTCCTTTGGATAAATACCTAGTAGCTGGATTGCTGGATGCTGTGATAGTTCTGTTTTTTTGCTTTTTGAGAACTCTCTGTTTAGAAAAGTCTTCTTTTCTCCACATCCTCCTCACCAGCATCTGTTTTTGTTTTTGGGTTTTTTTTTGTATTTTTAGTAATAGACATTCTAGCTGCAGTAAGATGGTATTTCATTGTGATTTTGATTTGTATTTTCTTGATGATTAGCGATGTTGAACATTTTTTTCATATGTCTATTGGCTGATTTTATGTTTCCTTTTGAGAATTTATTATTTATGTATTCTTGTCCTTTGCCTACTTTTTAATAGAATTAGTTCTTTTTTTTTTTTTTTTTTTTGTTGAGTTGTTTTAGTTTCTAGTAAATTCTGGATGTTGGTCCATTGTCAGATTACTAGTTTACAAGTATTTTCTCCCATTCAACATATTGTCTCTTTACCCTGTTCATTGTTTCCTTTGCTGTGCAGAAGCTTTTTGATGTAATATAGTCACTTTTTTCTATTTTTGTTTTCGTTTCCATTGCTTTTGAAGTCTTAGTCATAAAATCTTTGCCTAGACCTATGTCTTGAAGTATTTCTCCTAGTAGTTTTATAGTTTCAGGTCTTATGTTTAAGTCTTTAATTCATCTTGAGTTGATTTTTGTTTATTGTGAGAGATAGGGGTCTCATTTCATTCTTTTGTATACGGATATCCAATTTTCCCAGCATCATTTCTAGAAGAGGGTGTCTTTTCCCCAATGTATGTTCTTGGCACCTTTGTCAAAAATCAGTTGGCTATAAATATGTGGGTTTATTTCTGGGTTCTCTGCATTGTTCCATCTGTCTATGTCTGTTTCGATATCAGTACCATACTGTTATGTGTTTTTATAGCCTTGTAATGTATTTTGAAGTCACATAGCATTATGCCTTGAGCTTTTTTCTTTTTGCTTAGTATTGATTTGGCTATTTGGGCCCTTTTTCAGTTTCATAAAAATTTTAGGAGTGTTTTTCCTTATATTTCTGTGAGAAAATGACATTGGTATTTTGATAGGGATTGCATTGACTCTGTAGGTTGCTTTGGTTAGTATGGTTATTGTAGTACTCTGTTCTTATACTGCTGTAAAGAAATACCTGAAATTGGGAAATCTATAAAGAAAAGAGATTTAATGAGTTCACAGGTTTGCAGGCTATACAGGCTTCTGCTTCTGGGGAAGCTTCAGGAAACTTACAATCATGGTGGAAGGACAAAGGGGAAGCAGGCACATCTTCACATGGCTGTCAGGAGGAAGAGTGAGTAAGAAGGGAGAGGTGCTACACACTTTTATTTTATTGTATTTATTATTATTATTATTATTGTCATTTTTGAGACAGAGTTTCTCTTCATTATCCTGGCTGGAGTGCAATGGTGTGACCTTGGCTTATTGCAACCTCCGCCTTCTTGGCTCAAGTGATTCTCATGCCCCAGCCTCCTGAGTATCTGGGATTACAGGCATTCGCCACCATGCCTGGCTACTTTTTTTATTTTTAGTAGAGACAGGGTTTCACTGTGTTGGCCAGGCTGGTCTCAAACTCCTGACCTCAAGTCATCTGCCCGCCTTGGCCTCCCAAAGTGCTGGGATTATGGGTATGAGCTACTGTGCTCGGCTGTGTTACACACTTGTAAACAAGCGGATCTCAGGAGAACTCTACCACAAGAACAGCAAGGGGGAAATCTATCCCCGTGATTTCGTCATCTCCTACCAGGTCCCTCCTCCAACACTGGGGAGTACAATTTGACATGAGATTTGGTTGGGGGCATAGAGCCAAATCATATCATTCTGCCCTTGGCCCCTGCCAAATCTGATGCCTTTCTCACATTTTAGAACACCATCATGCTTTCTCAACAGTACCCCAAGTCTTAACTCATTTCAGCATTAACTCAAAACTCCAAGTCCAAAGTCTCATCTAAGACAAGGCAAGTCCCTTCCACCTATGAGCCTGTAAAGTAAGAAACAATTTAGTTACTTCCAAGATACGATGGGGGTATAGGCATTGGGGAAATACTCCTTTTCAAAAGGGAGAAATTGGCAAAAATGAAGGTCCCCATGCAAGTCTGAAACCCAGCAGAACAGTCATTAAACCTTAAAGCTCCAAAATAATCTCCTTCAACTCCCTGTCTCTCATTCAGGCCACAGTGATGCAACGGATGAGCTCCCAAGACCTTGGGCAGCTTCACCTCTGTGGTGCAGGGTATAGCCCCTGTAGCTGCTTTGATGGACTGGTGTTGAGTGCCTATGACTTTTCCAGGTGCACAATGCAAGTTGTTGGTGGATCTACCATTCTAAGCTCTAGAGTACAGTGGCCCCCTTCTCACAGCTCTACTAGGCCATGCCCCAGCAGGGACTCTGTATGGGGCTTCCAACCCTACATTTTTTATCCACACTGCCCTAGTAGAGGTTTTCCATGAGTGCTCTGATCCTGCAGCATACTTCTGTCTGGACATCCAGTTGTTTCCATACATCCTTTGAAATCTAGGCAGAGGCTCCCGAGGCTCAACTCTTGCCCTCTGCCCACCTGCAGGCTTAACACCTTGGTGGCTTCCAGCTTGCACCCTCTGAAGTAGTGGTCTGAGATGTATCTGGGGCCTTTTTAGCCATGACTGGAGCTGGAGCAGCTGGGATGCAGAGCATCATGTCCTCGCTGCATAGAGCATTGGGGCCCTGAGTATGGTTCACAGAACCATTTTTCCCTTCTAGGCCTCCAGGTGTGTGATGGTAGAGGCTGCTGTGAAGGTCTCTAAAATGCCTTGGAGGCATTTTCCCCTTGTCTTGGCTGTTAACATTCAGATCCTCTTTACTTATGCAAATTTCTGCAGCTGGCCTGAATTCCTCCCCAGAAAATGTGTTTTTTCTTTTCTACCACATGGTTAGGCTGCAAATTTTTCAAACTTTTCCACTTTGCTTCCATTTTAAATATGAACTCCAGTTTCAGATTATGTTTTTGCTCACGAATATAAACATATGCTTTTGGAAGCAGCCAGGCCACATCTTGAATGCTTTGCTGCTTAGAAGTTTCTTCTGCAAGATACCCCAAGTTATCTCTCTCAGGTTCAAAGTTCCACCGATCTCTTGGGCAGGGGCACAATGCCACCAGTCTCTTTGCTAAAGCATGGCAAGAGTGACCTTTGCTCCAGTTCCCAATAAGTTCCTCATCTCCATCTGAAACCACCTCAGCCTGGGCTTCACTCTTCATATGACTATCAGCATTTTGGTCACAAGCATTCAACAAGTCTCTAGGAAGTTCCACATGTTCCCTCATCTTTCTACCTTCCTCTGAGCCCTCCAAACTGTTGCAACCTTTGCCCATTCCCCAGTTCCGAAGCTGCTTCCACATTTTCAAGTATCTTTATAGAAATGTCCCACTTTCCTTTTTTGAAATTTCTATATTAGTTTATTCTCAAATTGCTACAAAGAAATACCTGAAACTGGGTAATAAAGATGTTTAATTGGTTCATGGTTCTGTGGGCTGTATAGGATTTTGCTTCTGGGGATGCCTCAGGAAACTTGTAATTATGGTGGAAGGTGAAGGGGAAGCAGGAACATCTTCACATGGCCAGTAGGAGCCAGTGGAGGTGCTACACACTTTTAAACAAGCAGATCTGGGGAGAACTCTATCACAAGAACAGCATGGGGACATCTGCTCCCATGATACAGTCACCTCCCACCAGGCCTTTTCTCTAACACTGGGGATTACAATTTAACATGAGATTTTGGGCAGGTCGGGGGGACACAGAGCCAACACATATCAGTCATTTTAACAATATTAGTTTTTCCAGTCCATGAGCATGGGATATCTTTCTACTTGTTTGTGTCCCCTTCATTTTTTTTTTCATCAGTGTTTTACAGTTTTCCTTGTAGAGGTCTTTATCTATGATTAAATTTATTTCTAGGTATTTTTTTTGTCGCTATTGTAAACAGGATTGCCCTCCTGATTTCTTTCTCAGCTAATTTGTTATTGGTGCATAGAATTACTTCTGATTTTTATATGTATTTTGTATCCTGCAACTTCACTGAACTTGTTGATCAGATGTAAGAGTTTTTGGTGGAGTCTTAAGATTTTTCTAGATATAAGATTATGTCCTCTGCAAAGAGGGACAGTTTGACTTCTTTTCCAATTTGTATGCCTTTTATTTCTTTCTCTTGCCTAATTGTTCTGACTAGGACTTTCAGTATTATGTTGAATTGGAGTGGTGAAAAGTAAGCATTCTTGTCTTGTTCTAGTTATTAGAGGAAAGGCCTTTAGATCTATTCATATTTGCTTTTAATATTTGTGAGCTCTGGTATTGAGTGCATGTAAGTTTATTTATTTATTTTTTATTTTTGTTTTTGAGATAGAGTTTCACTCTGTTGCCCAGGCTGGAGTGCAGTGGCATAATCTCGGCTCACTGCAAGCTACACCTCCTGGGTTCATGCCATTCTCCTGCCTCAGCCTCCCGAGTAGCTGGGAGTGCAGGTGTCCACCACCATGCCCGGCTAATTTTTGTATTTTTAGTAGAGATGGGGTTTCACCTTGTTAGCCAGGATGGTCTCGATCTCCTGACCTTGTGATCTGCCTGCCTTGGCCTCCCAAAGTGCTGGGATTACAGGTGGGCCACCACTCCCGGCCTATAAGTTTAGAATTCTTACATCCTCTTGCTGAGTTGTTCCCTTTATCATTATATAATGACATTTTCATCTCTTTTTACTTACTGTTTTTGACATAAAGTCTGTGTTATCTGACATAAGTATAGCTACTCCTGCTCGCTTTTGGTATTCCTTTGCATGGAATATCTTTTCCATCCCTTTACTTTCAGTCACTATGTGTCTTCACAGGTGACATGAGTTTCTTGTAGACAGCATATACTTGGGCTATATTTTGTATTCATTCAACCAGTCTATCTGTTTTGAGTAGAAAGTTTAATCCTTTTACATAAAGGTTGTTATTGATATGTGAAGGCTTATTCCTGTCGTTTTATGAATTGATTTCTGTTTGCTTTGTCTACAATTTGTTCCTTTCTTTCTCTCTTATTTAACATTGTGGTTTGGTAATTTTCTGTAGTGATAACATTTGAATTCTTTCCCTTACTTATTTATGTCTTTGCTCTACCAGTTTTATACTTTCATGTTTTTTTTTTTTTTTTTTTTTCCATGTTGGTAGATATTGTCTTATCACTTCCAAGGGTAGAACTCCATAAGCATATCTTGTAGATCTTGTCCTGTGGTGATGAATTCCCTCAGCTTTTGCTTGTCTAGAAATGAGTTTATTTCTCTTTCATTTATGAAGGATAACTTTGCTGGGTATTGCATACTTAGTGGCTGTTTTTTTTTTTCTCTTAGCATTTTGAATATACTATCCCATTCTTCCCTGGCCTGTAAGATTTCTGCTGATAAATCTGCTATTAGTTTGATGGGGGTACTTTTATAAGTTACTGGGCACTTTTTTCTTGCTGTTTTAATTATCTTTTTAACTTTTCACAGTTTGACTATAATGTACTGTGGAGAAGACCTTTTTAACTTGCATCTTTCTGGGGATCTCTAAGCTTCTTATATCTGGATGTCTAATTCTCTTGCTAGATGTGGGAAGTTTTTAGCTATTAATTTCTTAAATAGGTTTTCTATCCTGTTTGTTTTCTTGTCACCTTCTGAGACACTGAAAATTTGAATATTTGGTCACTTTATGGTGTCTCACAGGTCACATACTCTTCCTTCATTCTTAAAAGTTGTTTTTTCTTTATTTTAATCTGACTGGGTTATTTCAAAAGACCTGTCTTCAAGTTCTGAAATTTATTCTTCTACTTGATATAGTGTATGATTGAAGCTTTCAAATGTATTTTTTTATTTCATTTAATGAATTCCTCAATTACAGAATTTTTATAAATGGTATTTATCTCTTTGGTAAATTTCTCATTTCTATCTTGAATTGTTTTTCTGATTTTTTTTCTGTTTTTTTTGGTCCATGTTCTCTTGTATCTCATTGATTTTCTCTAATATAATTATTTTTGAATTATTTCTCTGGGATTTCATAAGTTTTTTTTCATTGAAATATATTGCTGGAGAATTATTGTTTTCCATTGGACTTATCATATTTCCTTGCTTTTTCATGTTTCTATGTCTTTGCATTGATATCTGCACATCTGGTTTAATAATTACTTCTAATTTTCTGAATTTACATTGATACCAGAGGACTCTTCCTTGAAGCTCTATCTATGCGGTTGGTTGAGTAGAGCACTTTGGCTTTGATCCTGGATACATGCATTAGTGTCGTCTCTGTATGATTTCTTTGGCTGTAAACAATGTTAGTGATGTCTGAGATTTCCTCAGTGACTAAGGCTGTGGTTTTTAGTGGAGGCTGTGGTGATATTTTGTTGGAGACAGGGACACCAGATGGGCCAGTACTTGTTCCCCAGTGGTTACTGTGGTAGGCTAAGCATGCCTGTTCTTGGGCCCCAGAGTGTCATACATTGGCACTGGTGTTAGTGAATCTAGGTGGGCTGATTTTTAGGCCTTCAAGTAGCTTCTTGGGTGTCAGGAATGGTAATGGTGGCCTGAATGGGTGGAAGGGTCTTTGGGTCTCTGGCCAGTGGGTGTCGCATGGACAATGGCAGTAGCAGTGGGGGAATAACTTTCGGCTCACAACAGATCTGTGCTTTTGTTGGCGGTAGCTATGACAGGCTTGGTGGACAGTCCTTGAACCACAGGTAGCACATGTGGGTGGGTGCCAACTATTGTGGTAGTGGTAGATTGGATAAGCTTGTCCTCAGGTTCCCAGGAGGAGTACTTGGGAGCCAATGATGGTGGATAGGGCAGAGCAATCCCCAAGCACCCAGATGATGTGGCACTTGGTGGGGCAGAGCACTGCCAGGTGGATCTGTCCCAAGTCCCCCTTGGTGGTACATATGGGCACTAGTTTTGATAGGTGGGGGCAGGATGATTTCCAGGCTCACGGCAGAATGTTTGAGTGGGGACAACAGTGGCTGTGCTGCAGCCCTACTTTTGGGGATTGTGGAGGTACTTTCAGTGGCAGCAGCTATAGACAAGTGGCTAGGGAGCATGTGCTTTGGCCCCAGGTAGTGGCTATGGGCAGGGTTGTCTGTCCTTAGAATGGTTGTAAATGAACTATGGCCCTGCTGCTGGGAATGGTGGGGTTGTTGCCAGTGGCTCATGTTTCAGCTTTGGCAGTGGCAGCCAGCAGCAGTGACTGACTGCAGGTGGAGGGTGTCAATGGGGATCCAGGGATGTGGAGATGCAGGGGCTGTTGGGCTCCAAGGCAGGATGCAGTCTAGAGGGTGCTGGGCTCTCAAAATGGCATCTTGCTGTAGTTGCTTAGGACTTGGGGCAGTGTGTGAGAACCAGTGTGAGCTCCCTCTTTGGAGCCATATTGTCACATGGTCTCCTGGCAGCTTCCTATGTTAGTCTCAGTGCCCACCAAGGTCGACAAGCTCCCCTATGATTAGGAGTGCAGGAGTTCACTGTGGGAATGTGGACCACTGAGGATCTTTCACTTCCATTTTCCCTACACTGGGGAGCCTTTCCAAGCTCCCATCTGATACTGCCAAGGAGGCTGCCTGGTTTCCCTTTCCTTCCTTACCTTAGGTGTTTCCTATTACTTCCCTATTGAATTTCAGTGTTCTGTCTTAGGTGATTTATTTGAAGTATGATTATCGACTTCCTATTTTGATTCTTCTTTGTGTGGGAGGCCTACCAGATGCCTATAGTCAGCAATCTTGAAACCCCTTTGTTTTTTTTTCCTTAACACAAATGGTACTTTATTATACACATTTGCTTGTATATCACTTTTTAAAAGTTTCACAATACATATTGAGGATATATGTATCAGGATGTGTAGACTTTCTCATTCATTTTATTTGTTTTATTTTTATTTATTTATTTTGAGACAGAGTTTTGCTTTGTCACCCAGGCTGGAGTGCAATGGCAGGATCTCAGCTCACTGCAATGTCCACCTTCTGGGTTCAAGGGATTCTGCTGCCTCAGCCTCCTGAGTAGCTGGGACTACAGGCATGCGCCACCATGCCTGACTAATTTTGTATTTTTAGTGGAGATGGGGTTTCACCATGTTGGCCACACTAGTCTTGAACCCCCTGACCTCTAGTGATCTGCCCACCTCAGCTTCCCAAAATGCTGGGATATAGGCATGAACCACTGTGCCTGGCCTCTCATTTCTTGTAACTGACTACATTATATTTCAATGTCTGGGTGTAGTATAACATATTTAACCTGTCTTCATTAATGGACTTTTTGATTGGTTCTAATCTTTTGGTATTACTATCAATATTGCAGTGAATATTCTTGTATATCCTTCTTTGTGTTCTTGTATAAATGTCTATGTAGGAAAAATTTATAGAGATGGAATTATGGGTTAAAGGTTATATTCAATTAAATTTTAAATAAATATTATCAAACTGCCTTTCATAGCTACTGTATCAATTTGTACTCCTAACAATAATGTTTGAGAGTGCTTATTTCTATATACTCTGGACCATACAGGTGAAAACTGATATCTCATTGTTTTAGTTTGTATTTTTCTCATTTGAATTAGGTTGCTTATAATATGTTTAAATATTAAACATTTGAGAAAAACTTGTTTTTAACCTCTTTATTATAGAATATAATACCCAAATACAAAATGGAAATGTGCACAAAAGAAGAATTTTTATCATAAAGTGAATATCTGTGTAACTACCACCCAGGTTAAGAAATAGAATGTTTATGTTACCTGGAAGCCTTTCTTCTTCCTATACCAACCACTACTCCCCTTCCTCTTCCAAAGGGAAAAACATCACTACCTTTCTTTTATGATAATCACTTCTTTGCTTTTCTTTATAGTTTCACCCCCAGAGCATGCATGCCTATACAACACACTGTTTGGTCGGTCTGTTCTGTACTTTATATAAATGGACTTTATATATCCTTTTGTTTCTGGATCCTTTCATTTCATATAAGATTTGTAAGATACATTCTTGTTATTTTGTGTAGCAGTAATTTGCTCATTTTCATTGTTTTATAGTATTCCATTCTATGATTATGTCACAATTTGCCCATTCTGCTGTTGACAGACATTTCCAGCTTGGGACTAATGTGAATAATGCATTCTTGTATACTTGGTGTGCAAGTGCCTGCACCTTTGTTGGATAAATTCTTAGAAGTAGAATTTCTGGATGATAGGATGTGGTATTTTTATCTATATTGGATAATGTCAAGCTGTTGTACAAATTCTTCCAATTTACACTTCCACTAGCAGCGTATGAGAGTTCCTGTTGTTATATACTTTCTCCCATTATTTATATTATCAGTCTTTATAGTTTAAACATTCTGGTGGATATGAGGTGACATCTCATAATTTTAATTTTCAGTTCCTTAAATATTAATGAAGTTAAGCACATTTTGATGTTTATTGGCCATATAGAAATCCTCTTTTATGAATCAATTTTTGGGTCCATTTTTCTATTCAATTTCTTGTCTTTTTTAATTGATATGTAGGAGTTTTAATACATTCTGGATACAGACCAGTTGATAGTCTTAGTTTGGATTCCAACAAAAGTAGAGCCTTGTGATGAGCATTAGGGTACATACAGCTTTTTGGGAGATAATCCCAGGAAGTAGAAGTGAGGGAGTAGTGAGGTTTGGAAGAAGGAAAAAGCTTCCTTCTTATTAAGGTCACACTATAGGCAATGGGAACTGGATTATTCTAGAACCTCTGAGAAGAGCACAGAAAGCCTTCCTGAAGGAGGAGAACCTGAAGCACTTATTCAATGCTGATTAAGTTTCTTCCAGTGGTGTTTACTACCCCATCTTCCAAGCTGAGCTTGTGCTGTGCTAAACATATTTCCATGGCCTTCAGAGAAGGTCATGAAGCAGAAGGTGGTAGAATGTTCAGTGAATGCTTGGGATGAGATATGAGCAAGGCGAGTCTGCACTCACATGGGACTGTCCATTGCAGCTCTGGTTAACATCAGAACTGGCCCAGGGGACTCCTAAGTAGCGGCACCAATGGCATCCTTTCTGTTTTGTAGATACCTTTTTTCCACACTGAAAGATGTCTTTTACTTTCTTATGGTGTCTTTTGATGAACAGAAATGCTTAATATTATTTATGGAATCAAATAAAATTTATCTACTTTTCCCATTTTGGGTAATGCTTTTAATATTTTGTTTAAAAAATCTTTTCTTACCCTGAGTTCATGAGGACATTCTCAAGCTACTTTTTTAGGTAGTATATTTTTTTTTTGAGAAGGTGATGAAAGATATGGGTAATTTCTCCAGAAACATACAAATCATTTTATATAACTTTAAGGTGTTCATGGAACCTTTGAAGGCCTTCCATAGAACCTCTAGTACTTTACTGATCCCAAGTTAGGAATCTCTAGTCATTGTTTTACCTTTTTAGTTTAGACCCATAGACCACCTGGAACTGATCTTTGCGTTGTATGATATGAGATAGGGAGCAAGTTTTGTTTTTTCATATGAATGTCTAATTGACCCAGCATCATTTATTGAAAAAACAAAAACCAAAACCTTATTTTTTCCTCATTGTTCAACAGTGCCAACTTGTTATAAATCAAGTACATATACCTGCTTAGTTTTTATTCATTTTTCTGTGCTCTCTAGTCTGTTCCAAAGGAACATTTTTCTCCTCTTGTGCCAGTTACTCTGTATTAATTACTGTTGCTTTATAGTTTATCTTAATATCTGATAGATCAAGTCTATTCTTTGTGCACAAGATTTTCTTGGCTTTTCTTGGATGTTTGGATTTCATATGAATTTCAAAATGAACTTAGCATATTATGCACACACACACATAACACACACACACACACAGTTGGAATTCAGATTGGAATTGCACTGGGATTTCTAGATTAATTTGGGGAGATTGACTTCTTTATAATTTTGAGTCTTCCAATCCATGATGTAGTATAGCTCTCCACTTGCTGAGTCTTAACTTATTCTCAAAAATGTTACATAGTTTATTGCAATGAGGCCTTGCATATCTTTCATTACAAGTCTTACCTAGGTATTTGATATTTGTGATAGTTTTATATAAATAATATTTATAAATTTCATTTTGCTTGGGATTGTACGTAGAAAAACAATGTTTTTTTTTTTTTTGTAGAATCCTCTTGCATAAAACAAAATTGCCAAGCCCATTTGTTAATTACAATTATTCATCTGTAGGTTATTTTGAATTTTCTTTCTATATAATAATATCATCTGCAAATTGTGACAATTTGATTTCTTCTTTTAAATTTCTATATTTTGCATGTATTTTTCTTGTCTAATTGTACTGTCTAATACTTCCAATGCAATGTTGAAAATAGAAGTAGTGGGCATCTTTATTGCATTCTCTATCTCAAAGAAAATGCTGTTGACATTTTATTATTAAGAATCATGCTATGATGTTTGCCTAAAAATACTGTTTTTTGTGCACTTGTTGCAGTTGTTGGGTGTACCATTATAAATGTATCAATTAGGTCAAATTTGTTGATGGTATTAAGTATTTTACATTTTTCTGCCTTTAAAAGTCTACTTATTTTATCATTTATCCAGAGAGTATTTTAAAATTTTTACTTTCAGTTATGAACTTCTTTTATACTTCTGGCAAGCTTAGCTAAATATTTTGAGAATATGGCATTAGGTTTATATAGACTTAGAACTGTTATATCTTATTGATGAATTGACCTTTTAATCATTACTATTACTGTTACTATTATTGTTACTATTATCTTTATCTCTAATAATGCCCTTGCCTTTAACCCTTTTTTGTCTGATATTGTAGTTTTCTTTTGGTTAGTGCTTGCACCAAAACCAAAATCTATTTAACTCAGAACTTCCTAAACTTATATGAACATAGAATTTGATTAAGGCATAATATCTATTAATATCTCAGGAAACAAGTGGTATATAGAACACACTTTGTAAAATAGTGATCTAAAAGAGATGATTATTAAAGGAGTATACCTAGGGGGTTATAGATAAGAGAACTATTTAGATATCTCCAGTAAAGCAGGGTTAAGCAAACTATGTCCAGGGAGCCCAATCTGGCACACTACCTGTTCTTGTAAATAAAATTTTATTGGAATACAGCTATGCCTACTTATTTATGTAATTTCTATAATTGCTTTTGCTCTATGATGGCAGAGTTGGGTAGAGAGACCATATGGCTATCAAAGCTTAAATTGTTTACAATCTGACCTTTTACAGAAAATTTGGCAATTATTTTTCCTGCTAATAATTGCCAAAAATTGTTGAACACATTACTTTGTGGGCTCAGTATATTGCTAGATATTTTATGTAGATAATCTCATTTTATTATCCTTAAAATCTTTTAAGGTAGGTGAGATGAGATTGTGTTTATTTTACAAATGAGGAACCTAAAATGCAGAGAAATTAAATAATTGCCCATGGTTACATATCTACTAAATGTCAGAACCAGGGTTTGAAGCTAGATCTGCCTCCTAGCCTTCACTCTCTGACTATACTAGACTGCCTTCTGGTTCTTGTTGTTTTAGTAGAGTGTGAAGTAATGGAATAAAAAGTTAGGAAGGTTAAAAAACTCATACTTTGAAGTGCCATTGTTACTCTAAGAGGTTAGCTATGTGAAGTATACCTGTTAAGTGCCAGGGTACTGGACTAATTGCTTTACATGTTATCTCTTTCAGTTTTAGCAATGAATCTGTGTTGCATTTTTAAATGGAAGTTATTTATCAAGGAAAAAGTAGTTAATCTATCTCAGACCATACTTTCAGAGGAATATCGCTAATTTAAAGATAGTTAGATAACTCTATTGACTATGTCTATTATATAATACAGTGGATACATACCACAAATATTTTCTCATCCTGTTGTCTAGGGTTCCAAATAAAAGTTTTAATAACCACATAATGATGTAATATTATGACTAGTGAGTTGCCTGTATTTTAAACTTTCACTTATTTTTGGATGTAGGATATAGAACTCACATTATTAAGTAGAAGATTTACTTGCATGTTAATGACAATTTAAAAAATACTCTGAATGTTGCTCAAGATTGTGACCTTCGCAAGTGTGAACTCTGTGTAAAATAGTAGAACTGCATACTTTTTTTTGCTTAATTTATTTTTTCCAATTTAAAATGTTCAGCGTTAAGGAAATTTAGAAAAATGTGAAAAATGGAAAGAAAGTGTTTACCTATTGTCCTATGCCCAGTGGCAGCCTTTGTTAACAGCTTATTCCTCTCAGTCTTTTTCCTAAGAACGTAGTCTTTTATTACTTTTTAAAAAGTATGTGAATATAATTTTTATCCCCCCTTTTTGGCTTTACGTCATATGCCTAGTAATGGGAAACTCTGACTTCAAATGAAAGCTCTGTCAGCAACTTGTCATGTGGTCCTAAGTGAGTTGTATGTCTGTTTCCTTGCCTGTAAACTTGGGCACATTTCATTCTGCTATCCCTGATATTTTTACTTAGAATGTGAGGCAACCTCCGAGGCTAGGCCAGATCTTGTCTGGACTTCAAAGTGAAATCTTCAAATTGTTATGAAGAAGATACAGTAAAATGATAAGCAGGATCTCTCCATATGATCCTCTTTGTTTCTTTGTTTTTGAGAGTGAGCAAAAGACCTAAGGTAAGGTTGAGAAGGACTAACCTGTAGTGTACAACTAAGCTCCTAGTGGGTCTACAGTGTTTATTTGTTAGGTGTGATAATGTGGTAGCATTGCCAAGGACCAACTCCTAGTGGGTCTACACTGTTTATTTGTTAGGTGTGATAATGTGGTAGCATTGCCAAGGACACAACTGTAGGGTCTTGTACCCTTAAGGCATTCCTCTTTAAAAAGTGGATGACTATACTAGCTACCACATCACCTAAGATGTGACTTGAGCTCATTTCATTTGAGTCTTAGGGAAAAAGCAAAAAGGGAAATACATTTATGGAAGGCGTACCCCATCTAGTAAGCATTTTCATATGTCAAATCCCCACAAAAACTTTGGGAAGTAAATGTTAACATCCTCATCTTTAAAAGTATTTTCTTTATTTTAGAAAGTGACATTATATAGTTTTATAATCTGCTTTCTTTTCTTTACATATTGCATACAAAGCTGTAATTATTTGTCTTCTTTACTAGGCTGTGAACTCCTTGAAGTCACCAACTCTACTGCATTCATTTTTGTTTTCTCAGGGCTTAACACAGTGTCTGGCACAGAGTAAGCATCCAGTAAATGATGAGTAAGGATGATTTACTCTAGGAATTAGGACTCTTAGATAATTAGCCCATAGTTATCAAATCTTTATTTTCTCTTCTTTCAGCATCTCTCTTCCTTTTAATTTCTACCATAAATTTAGGAATGCTTGAAAAATGTAAAGTGCCACATACATGCAAGTTGAGACTATGTTGACTCTCTGTATTCCCATAAGTTGTTCTGGTCTGTATCCAGTTGATAATGCAGTTGTTATTTTTATAATAGTCTAAGTACATATTTGCGCAACAGGCGGTGTCAACTCATCTAAGTTACTTGCTGTTATTTGCCTGATACTTTTAAATTACAGCGCTTCATTACTGAAGTCATTATTTGTGGTTAAGAGGGAGTGGTACTGAGAGTGGTAGCAAGAAGACTTTTAAAAAATGAGGATGAAAATTGACCATCTTTAGCTGTCTTTAAATTTATCTTGATTTAATTATCTAGAGCAAGTACAAAGAATGGCCCTGGCTCAGTTTTTTCTATATGTCTACTTTATATAAAATATGCTGATTAAAAAGAGGTATGGTCTTAAAAATTAAAATTTATTTGCAAGATTTTGGTAAATGATTGCTTTTTAAATCTCTGCCACTCTACTGTTACTCCATTTTGTGAGCAGAACTCAGGAAGAGAAAACTCAGCAAGGATAGGAATCCTCTTCTCTTTCTGAATATGATAGTGTACTGCAAAAGCAAGACTATTCTAACTATAGCATCTATCTTACAATGAATCCAAATGGTCATTCCTGGAGGTCTGGGATTATGCTTTATTGTCCTGTATCCCTAGATATCCATATTCATGCTGTTCATCCTGTGGGCTCTCAGAAATATTAGTTGAATTGCTGAAGAATTGCTTGTATCTTTATCTCAGATTTTTAAAAAAAGCACCCTGCAATTAACTAAGACTTAATTTTTTAGTTAAATTCGAATGTCTAGTTTCTAATACCTCCTTATATTTAAGAAAACATCATTATTTTATTTTTAAAAAACAGGAACTCCAAAATCATTGAGAGTCTTTTCTGTAAAATAAGACATTTTATAGAGTTACAAAATTTTCATTGTTCCACAAAAGTTTTTGTGAGCATACTCCCATTTAGCACAGTTTCTCTTTAGCCTGGGAGTTTTTGAATTTTAGTGTGCTAGGAATTACCTGAAGAATGCTTAAAATTAGATTAATGGGCCAACTCTCAGAATCATAGAATTGATTGGTTTGGGTGGAGCTTTAATAATCTTTAAAATTATTTTATTTTATTTTATTTTTGAGGTGGAGTCTCGTTCTGTCACCCAGGCCAGAGTGCAGTGGCACAGTCTTGGTTCACTGCTGCCTGTGTCTCCCGGGTTCAAGTGATTCTTCTGCCTCAGCCTCCTGAGTAGCCAGGACTACCATGCCCGGCCAATCTTTGTATTTTTAGTAGAGATGGGGTTTCACCATGTTGGCCAGGCTGGTCTCGAACTTCTGACCTCAAGTGATTCGCCCACCTTGGCCTCCCAAAGTGCTGGGATTACAGGCATGAGCCACTGCACCCGCTCACAAATTTTTTATTTTAATAAGCACTCTAAGCAGTTCTGATATAGATAGTCTGTGGATTATGTTTTGATAATGACTTTTTTTCTCCAGACCTACTCATACAGGACCCTTTGCCTTTTTAAAAACTATTATTATTAACTAGTTATCTCTGAAATCACACAGGCTGTAAGAAAAAAGATCTTAGAAAAGACAGTAGGTGTTATTTCAAAGAAGTTTATTTTGATAAGAAAAGCAACGGACATGAAGGAATAAAGGAGAACAAGTTTATTAGGTGAAAAGTTACAAAATATATTCTTTTTTACTCACTGCAAAATTTTTATTTGATTTTTGTCAGGTTGCCGTGCTGCCTTGTGTTTATGAAGTATGTGGAATATTTCTTTTTTTTTTCGAGACAGAGTCTTGCTGTGTTGCCCAGGCTGGAGTGCAGTGGGGCCATCTCGGCCCACTGCAAGCTCCGCCTCCTGGGTTCACACCATTCTCCCGCCTCAGCCTCCTGAGTAGCTGGGACTACAGGCGCCAGCTACCATGTCTGGCTAATTTATTTTTGTATTTTTAGTAGAGAAGGGGTTTCACCGTGTTAGCCAGGATGGTCTTGATCTGCTGACCTCGTGATCGGCCCGCCTCAGCCTCCCAAAGTGCTGGGATTACAGGCGTGAGCCACCGCGCCTGGCTGGAATATTTCTTTAGTGAAGATGTCAAAATACAAATTTTGGGGATTAAGTCACATGGTGATTCTCTAAATAGTTTTTAGAAGCTTGTGGTCTGTAATTTGATCTTGGTTCATAATGATAAGCTGCCTTTGTAAAATACCTTTATAAAGTAATGACATGTGGTCTTCTAAATATTCCCGCCCTTCCTCTCCCCTCCCCTCTCCTCTCCTGCCCTCCCCTTCCCTTCCCTTTCCTTCCCTTCCCTTTTCTGAGACAGGATCTCACTCTGTTGCCCAGGGTAGAATGCAGTGTTGTGATCTTAATTCACTGCAGCCCCAACCTCCTGTGCTCAAGTGGGCTTCCCGCCTCAGCTTCCTGAGTAGCTGGGACTACAGGTGTGTGTCACCATGCCTGGCTAATTTTTTTTTTTGAGATGGAGTCTTGCCCTGTCACCCAGGCTGGAGTGCAGTGGCAAGATCTCAGCTCACTGCAACCTCCACCTCTAGGGTTCAAGCAATTCTCCTGCCTCAGCCTCCCAAGTGACTGGGATTATAGCCACATGCCACCATGCCCAGCTTAGTTTCTGTATCTTTAGTAGAGATGGGGTTTCAGCATGTTGGCCAGGCTGGTCTCAAACTCCTGACCTCATGACCTGCCCACCTTGGCCTCCCAAAGTGCTGCGGTTACAGGTGTGAGCCACTGCACCCGGCTGCCTGGCTAATTTTTAAATTTCTTTTGTAGAGATGGGGGTCCAGGCTGGTTTTGAACTCTTCTCCTTAAATGACCCTCCCACCTCGGCCTCCCAAAGTGCTGGGATAACACGTGTGAATCACTGCACCTGGCCCTCATTTTTTTTTTTTTGTTTTTTTGTGTGTGTGTGTGTGTGTAGACACTCTTTTTATACTGACCACTTTGTTCTTAGATAGCTCTTATTGAATTATTCTTTCAGGAGAGCAGTAAAGTGTTGGCAGTTGTAAAAATGTGTCAAATTTATGCAATCTTATCTCTGATTTACAATTCAGCTACACATGTTGGCAGAGGTGAACTGGTGGGCCTAAGGAAATGCAACAATAATTCCTCCTCTCTTCACCCTGAAATACCTTGATCCTGACCATATAATTTATTAAAGTAGGCTTAGGGTATGTTATATTAAAGTGTAAAGGTATTCTTCCTAGTGGGTGTGGATAGTATAAAGTTGTAGAATCTTAGAGTGGTAGTGACTTTAGAGGAGAACTGATACAGCAGTTCCTGAATACCAATCTACATCTAGGCCAACTGTAACAGTCACCTCCAGAGCTTTTAAAAAAATGTAAACTCCTGGTCCACTCAAGGAGATTTTGGTTTAGGAGGTCTGGAGTGGGGCCCAGAAATTTGAACTTTATAAAAGATTTTTAGGTGATTATATAATCAGCTAAATTTTGGTACAACTTTAAACTCTGTAAGAATTCTTTCTACAACATTCTTGGTAAAGAGTCATGCAGTCTCAACTTTGACAACTTCTATTTGACGAGGCAACTTATTTCATTGCTTTAAAAGATTTATCTTGCCCTAAAACACCAAAAGCAATGGCAGCAAAAGCCAAAATTGACAAATGGGATCTAATTAAACTAAAGAGCTTCTGCACAGCAAAAGAAACTACCATCAGAGTGAACAGGCAACCTACAGAATGGGAGAAAATTTTTGCAATCTACTCATCTGACAAAGGGCTAATTTCCAGAATCTACAAAGAACTCAAACAAATATACAAGAAAAAAACAAACAACCCCATCAAAAAGTGGGCAAAGGATATATGAACAGACATTTCTCAAAAGAAGACATTCATACAGCCAACAGGCACATGAAAAAATGCTCATCATCACTCGCCATCAGAGAAATGCAAATCAAAACCACAATGAGATACCATCTCACACCAGTTAGAATGGCAATCATTAAAAAATCAGGAAACAACAGGTGTTGGAGAGGATGTGGAGAAATAGGAACACTTTTACACTGTTGGTGGGATTGTAAACTAGTTCAACCATTATGAAAAACAGTATGGCAATTCCTCAAGGATCTAGAACTAGATGTACCATATGACCCAGCCATCCCACTACTGGGTATATACCCAAAGGATTATAAATTATGCTACTACAAAGACACATGCACACGTATGTTTATTGCGGCACTATTCACAATAGCAAAGACTTGGAATCAACCCAAATGTCCATCAGTGACAGACTGGATTAAGAAAATGTGGCACATATACACCATGGAATACTATGCAGCCATAAAAAAGGATGAGTTTGCGTCCTTTGTAGAGACATGGATGCAGCTGGAAACCATCATTCTTAGCAAATTATCACAAGAAGAGAAAACCAAACACCGCATGTTCTCACTCATAGGTGGGAACTGAACAATGAGCTCACTTGGACTCGGGAAGGGGAACATCACACACTGGGGCCTATCATGGGGAGGGGGGAGGGGGGAGGGATTGCATTGGGGAGTTATACCTGATATAAATGATGAATTGATGGGTGCTGACGAGTTGATGGGTGCAGCACACCAACATGGCACATGTATACATATGTAACAAACCTGCACGTTATGCACATGTACCCTAGAACTTAAAGTATAATAAAAATAAATAAATAAATAAAAGATTTATCTTGGACTGAACTAGGCACAGTTCTGGGTGGGAGTCTGGGGAGTGCAGCAGCCATGGCCAGCCACCTTGTGCTCAACAACGGTACCAGGATGCTCATCCTGGGGCTGGACACCTGGAAGCCTCCTCCATGCCAGGTGACTGAGGCTGTGAAGGTGGTCATCGATGTTGGGTACCACCACCTCGACTGTGCCCATGTGTGCCAGAATGAAAATGAGGTGGAGGTGGTCATTCAGGAGAAGCTCAGGGAGCAGGTGGTGAAGTGTAAGGAGCTCTTTATTGTCAGTAAGTTGTGGTGCATGTGCCATGAGAAGGGCCTGGTGAAAGGAGCCTGCCAGAAGACGCTTAGTGACCTGAAGCTGGACCACCTGGACCTTTACCTTATTCACTGGCCAACTGGCTTTAAGCCTGGGAAGGATGAGTCAGGCAATGTGGCTCCCAGTGACACCAATATTCTGGACACATGGGCGGCCATGGAAAAGCTGGTGGATGAAGGGCTAGTGAAAGCTATTGGCATCTGCAACTTCAACCATCTCCAGGTGGAGAGGATCTTAAACAAAGCTGACTTAAAGGATAAGCCTGTGGTTAACCAGATTGAGTGCCACCCGTACTTCACTCAGGAGAAGTTAATCCAGTACTGCCAGTCCAAAGGCATCGTGGTGACTGCCTAGAGCCCCCTCGGCTCTCCCTACAGGTACTGGGCCAAGCCCGAGGACCCTTCCCTCCTGGAGGATCCCAGGATCAAGGCGATCACAGCCAAGCACAATAAAACTATAGCCCAGGTCCTGATCCGGCTCCCCATGCAGAGGAACTTGGTGGTGATCCCCATATCTGTGACACCAGAACACATTGCTGAGCATGTTAAGGTCTTTAACTTTGAACTGAGCAGCCAGGATGTGACCACTTCACTCAGCTACAACAGGAACTGGAGAGTCTGTGCCTTGGTGAGCTGTGCCTGCCACAAGGATTACCCCTTCCATGAAGAGTTTTGAAGCTGTGGTTGCCTGCTTATCCCTAAGTGACCTATACCTGTGTATCCTGCCTCATTTGTTTTCATTGCAAAGGTAGTATGGCCTGTGTCAATCAGCAAGGGACAGCAAACTGTAGAGTGGCCAGCAAGGGTGTGTCCAGCTTGATGTTGGATCTGAAGAGCCCTGTCAGTAGAGTAGAGGTCTCTTCCAGTTTGCTTTGCCCTTCTTTTTGCCCTGCTGGGGAAAGTACAACCTGAATACCCTTTTCTGACCAAAGGGAAGCAAAATCTACCAGGTCAAAATAGTGCAAGTAACAGTTGAGTTTTGACTGCTTGGAACTGTAACCCTTTCAGCAAGACTTCTCTTTGCCTCAAATAAAAAGTCCTTTTGTGAGCTTGGAAAAAAAAAAAAGATTTATCTTGGACCGAACTAAAACCTACCACTTTGTAATTTCCAGCCACAAGTATTGTTCTTTCTTTGGGAAGGAGGAAAGAGAAACTAATTTTGATCAGCATTTACTATATTACATTTGCTGTGCTAGGTATCATTGCCTCTTACTGTATGCTTAAAAAAACTAAGGTAATTTCCTTGGCTGCAAAATGGAGTATCAGAGTAGATCAGCAGTTATCAAAATGTGGCCTGTGGACACAGGGGATCCCTGAGACCCTTTCAGAGGGTGTGTTGTCAAAACTATTTTCATCATAATGGGAAATTGCTAGTTGTCTTTTTCACTGTATTGACATTTGCACTGAGGATGCATAGCAATTTTGGGTTAAAACTGCTGGTGCCTTAGCACACATTAAGACAGTGGCACCAAATTATGTTAGTAGTCATTGAATTCTTTATTATTACCACTCATGAAAACAAACAAACAAAAGGCCAGTTTCACTTAACAGCATTGTAGATGAAACAGCAAAATTATTAATTTTATTAACTCTTGATCCTTCTTTAATACTCTGTGTGCTGAAATGGGAAGTATGTATAAGGCACTTACACTACATACCCAAGTATGATGGTTATCTTGAGGAAAATCACTTGCAATTGAGTTGAACTAACTACTTTTTTCAAAGAACACCATTTTTTACTTGAAAGAACAACTAACAAACACACAATGGTTATTTAGACTTAAAAACCTGGCAGACATATTCTCAAAAATGAACAAAGTGAGCCTGCCTATTTTGAGGAAAGCGAGTGACACTTTTTTGTCAATAAAATTTGAGCTTCCAAGGGCAAATGAGTAGTTTGGAAAGCTTTTACCCACCACCACAATCATGATCGCTTCCCAATACTTAAAAACCTTTCTGATAAGATTGGGTGGTGATATTAAGAAATGTGGTTTTAACAATATTGCATAATAGAACATGTCAATGTTTTAAACTCAGTGAGCCAATATTTCTCAAATGAACTAATGTATGGTGTTACAAAGTCAGGCATAGCTAAAAGATCCATTTAAAGGTGATTTGATTTTAGAGTAATGGAATACAAAAAGTTTATTGATATTCAAGTTTTAGATTCCATGTTGCAATTAACCTTTGAGAAATGATTACTTGTCAAATTTTGATATAATATAAAAGAATAGCCACAATTATTTGAAAAGGCTATTAAAACATTCTGCCTCTTTCTATCTGTGTGAAAATGGATACTTTTCACATACTTCCACCAAACGAACATATCACAACAGATTGAATGCAGTAGCACCAGTGATAATCTAGCTGTCTTTTTCTAAACTGGACATTTAAGAGATTTGCAAAAATGTAAAGCAATGCTAGTTTTCTCTCTCTTTTTTTATTTTGGAAAATATGCTTATATTTCATAAAATACTTTATAATACTATGTAATAGGTTTATTATTGTTATTTAAAACAACTATTTTAAAAATTTAAT
Source organism: Piliocolobus tephrosceles (assembly GCF_002776525.5). Classification (NCBI taxonomy): domain Eukaryota; kingdom Metazoa; phylum Chordata; class Mammalia; order Primates; family Cercopithecidae; genus Piliocolobus; species Piliocolobus tephrosceles. The sequence goes on from NC_045446.1 coordinate 47,820,850, forward strand.
GTTTAATTTCTAATATAGTAAGTATTGATAAATGTAACAATAGCTCTTTGGGACCCTCAATACTTTTTAGGACTGTAAGGGGGTTCTGAGACCTAAGAGTTTGATAACCACTGGACTCCATGATCTCCAAGTTCATTCCAACCACCATCATTGAACATGCAACCATTCTATTGTAGCATGGTTTCCATAAAGTTTCCTAGCCATTCTCCTCTGAATGCTTTGCCAATGTCGCTTCTAAGTGGTGGCCCTCAATACCAAAATAATATTGAAGAGATATAGGTTGAGCAGCATAGAATACATGAATAAGCTATTATGAGGTGGCTTCAATAATAACTACCTTTGGAGATCTTTAAGAATAGGAGAAATTCCTATTTCTTTGAGGAAGCAAGTTCTTCCAGAACAGCAGAGTGGTGGACTAGGTAGCATCTTAAATTGTCTTCCTTGATACCTCACAAATACTCTAACCTTTTGCATTAGGAGACACAATTTTCTATTCAGTATTGTGATGTTTTTAATTATTAACATCTCCATTTAAAAAAAATACTGGACATTAGCTTAATGTCAGTTCTACTGAAAGTCAAATTTCACATTTTATTATTTATAGTTAATTCAAATTCTGCATAATTTAATATGATTATTAAGGAAAAAGAAAACTAAGCATTATGTAGTTCAATAAACATGGGTTTAATCTAGTAAAGCCATAAGCAAAAAAAGTGATAGTAACAGTGAAGAATTGAAATTTTTAAATTGATGGAGCTTTGGAGGAAATAGCAATAGTTTTAATGCAACAATCACATCTCCTGGAAAACCCACTTCAATTTGCATACAGTATATTTTTAATGTGTAATTTTTATTTTGATATATGAAAGACCAGGCATTGATATTTTCCTAAAAGTTAGTTGAGAAAATCAATGCTTTGAAGACAGTTGTTTTAATTCAGTGGCTCACTATGTGTAATATTAGTAAAATCAATACATCAATAAATTTAAAAAGTTATTTAATTCTTGACTTCAGTTTTAATCATGCAATGCTACAATTTAATGTAAAAGCAGACAAAATTTGTTACAGGTGTTTTGGAAGCACGTTAGTACTTTAAATAATACCTCAGAATCACTGAATCTCAGGGCTGTAAGGTCATTTAGTCCAATCACCCATTTGATACTTGAACTTTCTTGCTAACTCAAATAATAAAACGAAGGTAAGGGGTGGGGGGTTACTAAAAACAGAAGTGCATTTGGCTTAAAGACAGGCTTTAGGCAGGATTTAAAAATGTAGCTTGAAAGCTTTTAAAGTCTAATTACACAGGGAGGTGGCAATGTTTTTATTTGCTGTTTACCTTTGATCTATTACCTATTTTTGGTAGAGTGGGACTAGCTTTTGTGAAAATGTTTATGGTTTCTTCATTTGATGTTAAGATACTCATTTGAAGTTGCCCTGTAATTTTGAGGGTTTTTAAAACTAATATTAATATTTGGCTTTTGCCCCCAGACTAATAGCAAGTTATCCTAGATCTGGGTGATTTCTTTTGAATCTCTAAGTGATGTACTGGATTTAGAAATAGCTTCCTTATTTTGGCACACATTAGACATGCTAAGTATAAAAAATCTAAATAATATCAAACCAAAAGAGTAAGAAAGTAAAAATAACCTATGGCACCCAGCCCAATGTTAACATTTTTGTTAAATTATATTTTGTGAAACTTCTACATGCATATATATTTGATTTTCACATAAATATTTGATATTCTATAAATTGGTGGACTTTTATTATACACATATTTTTTATTCAACAATGTATTGTGGCAGTCTTTTTTGTCAATAAATATAGATTCATATAATGATTTTTAATAATTACAGAGTAGTGTTATATGTTTGTAGCACAATTTACTTATTCAATCAATTCCTGATTCTGGCTATTATAAAAAACTGTAGTGAACATATTAAATGTATGTATCTTTTATCATATTTATAATGAGCTCCTTAAGATAATTTTTGAAAGTAGTGTTGAAATCTCAAAGGATATGGACAGTAAAAGTTTTAAAACTTATTGTAAAATTGCCATTCAGAAAAGTCATACATTTATAATCCCATCAATAGTACATGAAAGTGCTTATTCTTCCACACTCTCACCAATACCAGTTTTTGTCCAGTTTATAAAATGTTTTGCCAGTATTATGAGTGAAAATATTTTATTTACATTTCTTTGGCTATTTGGGGGATTATACACATTTTCATATTATTGGACATTTGCGTTTCTTCATTTGTACACTTCTTCTTTTTATCTCTTGTTTTTTTTTTTTTTTTTTTTTTTTTGAGACAGAGTCTTGCTCTGTCACCCAGGTTGGAGTGCAGTAATACAATCTTGGCTCACTGCAACCTCCGCCTCCCAGGTTCAAGTGATTCTCATGTCTCAGCCTCCTGAGTAGCTGGGATTACAGGTGTGCACCACCACGCCTGGCTAATTTTTGTATTTTTAGTAGAAACAGGGTTTTGTCATGCTGACCAGTTTGGTATCAAACTCCTGGCCTTAAGTGATCTGCCTGCCTTGGCCTCCCAAAGTGTTGGGATTACAGGCATGAGCCACTGCACTTGGCCCCTTGTGCATTATTATATTGAAGTATATGTAGTAATGCATTTTTTATTTAGTATATGAAGAATATGTTAAAGACTTGCTGACTAAATATTATGGAGCAAATTACCACCATGGTCAGATGTGTAATAGACTATGACCCAGGTCAGATTATTGATTGTTTGAAATCCTTGATGGGAAAGGCCTTTTTTTTTTTTAATTTAAAATTTTTGTGTTCTTACTGTCCAGTGTGATCTTTAACCCATGGTCACTCTCCTGAATGTATAAATGAGCAAATAGAGAACTGGAACAATCCATGGGTGATTAGGTGTTCTGAGGATTCATTTTACCAAGCAGATTGAGATTTTCCAGAACACATAATGATTTGCTCTGGCATTTCCTTCTCTATCTTTTCACATTTGTGCTGCCCTCAGGACCGTAGTGACTGGTTTTATTTTTGGAAATGTCTTTTTAAGACTAAACTTTCCTAGTTCTTAAAAAAGTCCCTATTTCAATTGTGTGTGTATTAATTCTTAACTCTTTGCCCCTCATAAAATGTTGCTTGTTTAGCCTTCAGTTATCTGCATGCAGAAGTATGCATTACAGTCATTTTAAAAATTATGTAGTAATGAACTCTTTGACCATAGGAACTTATTATTTTTTAATTCTTTGCTCTAAACTTCACCAATAGTGCAAATCAGTTGATAATGAGATTCACAGTTGCTTTAAACATATGTAGCAGGACTGCACTGATATGATGAATAAGATTTATTGACTTTGTATTGGTGTATGTGAAAATATTATTTGTTCTAAATGTCTGAAATCTGACTTGTTCCAAAATTAAAAATATTTCTAGAGTTAGAGATCTTAATTCAAGATAGCTCATTGATTAAAAAATTAAATCTACCCTAACTGCAATATTTTCTGGTCGCAGTTTCTTTTAGTTCCCTATCCTTTATGTGGAAGTGAAGGGATAGGAGGTATCATGTATCTTGCATAATTCCAATTAATGCTTTTAAAAAAGTATTTGCCAGAAAAACAAGGTGTGGTATTTTAAAATGTATAAGAACTAAAACTTCTTTTGGATTCTTCTAGAATTTAGACTTTTGGATATACAGCATTTTGCTATAAAATTTATTTAGTGGGTAACTTCTTTATAAGGAAATTATAATTTATAATTCAGCAGGGGATGGCATGTGAGGATGGTTTGAATCAGAACCAGTACTCTTTGATGGTTTTTGATAATATACACAGTGTGTCCAGGTAGGCTTGTCTGGTATCCGAGATAAAATTACTCCCCTAGATCCCTAAACAGCAGAAGCAGTGAGGAAGAAAAGGGTATAATGCCAAAAATTAGTGACAGAGCTACATCCCCCTGGCCAGACTGTCCTGTACTTCTTGCACTGTGGAAATAGGCGTTACAGAATTGCTGGAAACTGGTGAAACTAGAGTGGGGAAGCCCTGAGGCACCATTTCCTACAAGGACAAGAAGGTCTAGTGAAGGAGTCTAATGGGTATATTAGCTGTTGATGCTTAAAGCTGTTCAAATGCCCACACGTTTGTCATCTATTAATCTTTAAAAAAATTAAAAAATTTTTTTAGAGATGGGGTCTCACCATGTTGCCTAGGCTGGTCTTGAACTCCTGGACTCAAGCAAACCACTTGCCTCAGCCTCCCAAAGTGTTGGGATTACAGGTGTGAGCCACTGCACCTGGCTCTATTATCTATCATTCTTGACTAGAAAATAGAATAAATTACCTGATCATTTAGGTAAAGCATATTTTAGGGGTTGGAGAGGGCTGAGTTAGGTATTTATTTCATATTTCATCTTAATTTCAGATGCCTATACCTAATCTATTAAGGTCATTTGTGCTATAATTGCAAAGTTGGGTGCAGTGGTTCCTACAAATGATGTTGATCAAGATCCATTGTTTTTCAGAGGATTTTTATTTAAATCTAGTTAGCTGTAACTAACCTAGATATTTGCTGGCTATATTTAAAAACTGCAGATTGAATCAAACCAGTCCCTAGAGCCTAGGAAAGTTTCTGACCTAAATTAGGAACCCAAGCTCTATTATTATTTTTTGATGACTGCTACTTATAGCCATGCTCACATTTTTGAAAGAATACAGCCTCTGTAACAAAGTTTCTTTGTTTTAATGGAACTAAAAAATATGCTGTATTTATACCAAACAATAAAAATAAACTACCAAACAACCTTCTAATGCATGGGGGTCCTGGATAGAGGAAATCATAGGCATTTAGAGACATAAAATGACTCTTTGTATGTTAAAAATTTGTATAAGGCTAACTCTGTGTGTTTGAGTTGCATCTGTTACCTCTTCAGCGAGAATAAAGTATATGTGAGCAAAAGAATTTTGAATTGAATTATGGCTTATACAGAATGCATTGTATATAATGGTCTAAGCATCTTATGGGTTCCACACCTAGGTAGAACAAACACTTCATTCTTTCTTATTATTTCTACCTATAAGATATTCCTGTCAAGCACATTTAAGATATTCTCTGTGAAGCTAATTCATTTCAACTTGCAGACATAAATTAAATGTTTTTCAAATATAAATTGTAAGCCTATTTCTTTCTTTCTTTTAAAATTTTTTTCCCTTTTGTTCTTACTTATTTGTACTTTTAACACCTACTTTATTACCAATTTTTTTTTTTTTTTTAAAGAGCAATATTGGATGGAGATCTGGCATTCTTAGATGTAGAACAATGAAATAATTGTTTCTTTTGGCATTATCATTTTTGAAAAAGTTATTAGAGTAGATGGGGATAACTACATGAGTTAAAAATCATATGATTTGTAGCCAGAATGTATACTTCTTTCATAAAGCATATAAATGCAATTTACTTATCCTTTTTAATTTCATTTTCTATTAAATTTTCAGGTCACTTTCATGAATTCAAAGGCAATTTACCAGTGATTTCTGGGTGCTGGGGCTGATATTTTTTGTGCATATTTGTAAGTATTGGTTTACTTATTACTTTTTCTCATTGTGCAATGAAACAGTTACAGTTTGTAAACAAGTTCTTAACTCCTAGTATGTGTGAATTTTTATTAGTTTTTTTGCGATTGTTTTGTAATTATTATTTTTTGATTAGTGTTTTCTTGGGAGGAGCATACAAAAAAGTACCAGCTGGTAAAAAGCCTCAATTTGTTGTAATTTCCAGTGAAATAACACAATGCAGGGCACATTATAATAAGCTTAAAGAATAAATATCTTACTTTTTGAGAATAGGGCTCAATTGTAGGAGTGAGTTATCTTAAAGAGTCTAGTCTATATATACATGAATAATTTACACTGATAACTTCTGATAGTCTTCTGGTTGGCTGTACTTGAAAAGTGCTATGTGCCTGTTTCCATAGAAAAGATGTGAGACAGTATAGAATTCAAAGAGCTGTCAGCACATGAGGAGATAATGTACAGGCATACCTTGTTTTATTGCACTTTGTTTTATTGTGCTTTGCAGATTTTTTTAAAAACAAATTAGAGGTTTATGGCAACCCTGCATTGAGCAAGTCTATTGGCACCATTTTTCCAACAGCATGTGCTCACTTCATGTCTCTCTGTTACATTTTCATAATTCTCACAATATTTCAAACTGTCTCATTATTATTATGTCTATTATGGTGATCTGTAATTAGTGATCTTGATGTTACTATTGTAATTATTATGGGGTCCCACCAACCAAGCCCATATAAGGTGGTGAACTTGTGTGTATTGTGTGTATTCTGATTGTTCCACCAACTGGCTGTTCTTCTATCCCTCTCCCTCTCATTGAGCCACCCTATTCTCTGAGGCACAACAATATTGAGATTGGGCCAGTTAATAACCCTACAATGACCTCTAAGTGTTCAAGTGAAAGGAAGAGCAGCACATTAAAGAATCACATTAAATCAACAGTTACAAATGACTCAACTTTGTGAGAAAGGCATGTTGAAAGCTGAGACAGGTCAAAAGCTAGGCCTCTTGTACCAGTTAGCCAAGTTGTGAATTCAAAGGGGAAGTTCTTGAAGGAAATGCACAGTGCTACTCCAGTGAATTATGAATGATAAGAAAGCAAAGTAGCCTCATTGCTGATATGGAGAAAGTTTGAGCGGTCTGGATAGAAGACCAAATGAGCCACAACATTCCCTTAAGCCAAAGCACAATCCAGAGTAAGGCCCTAACTCTCTTCAATTTTTGTGAAGGCTGAGAGAAGGGAGGAAGCTTCAGAAGAAAGTTTGAAGCTAGCAGAGATTGGTTCACAGGGTTTAAGGAAAATAGCAGTTTCCATAACATAAAAGTAAATGTGACACAGCAAGTGCTGATGGAGAAGGTGCAGCAAGTTATCCAGAAGATCTAGGTAAGACCATTGAGGAAGGTGACTACATCAAACCACAGACTTTCAGTGTAGATCAAATAGCCTTATGTGGGAAGAAGATGCTATCTAGGACTTTGATAGCCAGAAAGGAAAAGTCAGTGCCTGGCTTCAAAGGACAGGTGGACACTTTTGTTAGAGGCTAATGCGGCTGTTGAATTTAAGTTGAAGCCAATGCTTATTTACCATTCTGAAAATCTTAGGGCCTTTAGGAATTAACTCTGCCTGTGCTCTATAAATGGAATAAGGAAGCCTGAGTGACAGCACACTTGTTTATAGCATGGTTTACTAAGTCTTTTAAGCCCACCGTTGAGACCTACTACTCAGAAAAAAAGATTCCCTTAGAGATGTTATTGCTCATTGACAATGCACCTAGCCATCAAGAGCTCAGATGGAGATGTACATGGAGATTATTGTTGTTTTCATGCCTGCTAACACAGCATCCATTCTGTAGGCCGTGGATCAAGGATTAATTTCAACTTTCAAGTCTCATTATTTCAGAAGTACATTTTGTAAGGCTGTGGTTGCCATACATAGTAATTCTGCTAATGGATCTGAGCAACGTATATTGAAAACTTCGTAGGAAGGAGTCACCATTCTAGATACCATTAAGAATGTTTGTGATTCATGGGAGTAAGTAAAAATAGCAATATTAAGAGGAATTTGAAAGAAATTTATTTCAACCCTCATGCATGACTTTGAAGGGATCAAGACTTCATTGGAGGAGGTAACTGCAGATGTGGCAGAATAGCAAGAGAAGTGGAATTAGAAGTAGAATTAGAAGCGGAGCCTAAAGATGTGACTGAATTGCTGCAGTCTCATGATACAACTTTAACAGACGAGGAGTTGCTTCTTCTAAATGAACAAAGAAAGTAGTTTCTTCAGATGGAATCTACCCTGGGGAAAGATGCTGGAAACATTGTTTAAATGATAACAAAGGATTTAGAATATTACATAAATGTAGTTGATAAAGCAGCAGCAGAGTTTTAGAGTATTGACTCAACTTTGAATGATGTTCTGCTGTGGGTAAAATGCTATCAAACAGCACTGTATGCTACAGAAAAATATTTTGCAAAGGAAGAGTCAATGAGGCAAACTTTGTTGTCTTATTTTAAGAAATTGCCACAGTGGGATCACGAGGTCAGGAGTTTGAGGACAGCCTGGCCAACATGGTGAAACTCCATCTCTACTAAAAACACAAAAAGTAGCCGGGCGTGGTGGTGCGCACCTGTAGTCCCAGCTACTCAGGAGGCTGAGGCAGAAAAATTGCTTGAACCCAGAAGGTGGAGGTTGCAGTGAGCCGAGATTGTGCCACTGCACTCCAACCTGGGCGACAGAGCAAGACTCCATCTTGAAAAAACAAAACAAAACTAAAAAAGAGAAATTGCCACAGCCACCCCAACCTTCAGCAACTACCACCCTGACCAGTCAGCAGCCATCAACATCAAAACAAGAGCCTCCACCCATCAAAAAGATTATATCTCACTGAAGGCTCAAATGATCATTATGATTTTTTAGCAATAAAATATTTTAAATTAAGGTATATACATTGTTTCTTAGACATCATGCCATTGTACACTTACCAGAGTACAGTATAGTGTCAACATAACTTATACGCACCGGGAAACCAAAATGTTTACGTGATTTGCTTTATCACAATATTTGCTTTATGGCAGTGGTCTGGCCCAAACCTGCAATATCTTCAAGCCAGGCCTATACTAAGGCATACTGCTCTTCCCCATCCACAAAACACCATTATATTTTAAATAATATTTTGGAGAACAAAGGTACTTTTCATAAGTAAAGAAGACAAATTTCAAGAAAAAATTGAATGAACTTTTAAAGATCTATTAAAGTATTTGAAATTAATCAATATATATTATATAGAAGTGGTGCAGAGTGTGTGGCAGGTATTAAAAATATCTGTGTGTATGTAATCCTATATTTAAGTAACTTGCATTTAAAATATATGTGTATGTGTACATTGTTGTAAACTGTTGATGTTTAGGGGCTTTTTTACATTTGATAACAGCAAAGACACAGGAAACTTTTTCTTTGTTAGTTTACTGCTATAAAGGGGTTTTAAAGAATATACTCCTAGGAAATTATTTGAAGTAAGTAATGTTATAAATTAGAGTTTAAATGATTCTGTATTTAAGCAGAGCTATTGAAAATTTATTTAATACCAGCTTTACCTTTCTTTTAATAATAGTATTGATTAGGACAGGCATTTTGAACCAGCTTAAAAAAATAGATATTCATGTTTAATATAGTTTAATACATTTTTTGTATTTTAATGCTTTAATAATAAATAAATTGTTATTTTATGAAATGGTATCAATTTACATTTTATTATTTTTAGATGTAAGTCTTATGTAAAGCACAAAATTATATAAACTGTGGGGTCATTTAGATTAAACATAAACTTTTAATTTATGCAAGGTATTGTGGTGGGGATTAGGAAGCAAAGACGATGGAAAAAGAAATATAAAGTATCTTTGAAGGGCTCTTTGTGAAAACAGAGGATTCTAAGGAACTGAACTTACTCTACTGGAAATCTGAGTGAACGGAAATAATTTTGAGCTGTCCAAATCTTATCTTAGTTGCTTTGTCTCTTTTTTACCTCCTTTCTCTCTTCTTTTATATTATTTAGTCATTCCCTTTAGTAAGTTTTTACGATGAGTAAAGTTTTTAAAGTGACAAATATAATTACCAGCATTTCAACCAAGATGACCTTCATTAAAATATAGTTTACATTTCTTATCACCCAAAGGCTCTATTTCCTGAATTCTTCACTTTATTCCCTCCACCAAGACACATTTAGACTAACTTTGAATGGTGGTGATCCAAGCAGCTGAGCACTTTCTTTTGACTTAACAAAGGGAAAGGCTAAAATTAGAAGGGGCACTGTTGATGTAGTTTCTGTATGGTTATTTCTGGAGTTCCACGTTTAAAAAAAAGAAAGGCCGGGCGCAGTGGCTCACGCCTGTAATCCCAGCACTCTGGGAGGCCGAGGTGGGTGGATCACGAGGTCAGGAGATCGAGACCATCCTGGCAAACACAGTGAAATCCCGTCTCTACTAAAAATACAAAAAAATTGGTCGGGCGTGGTGGCAGGCATCTGTAGTCCCAGCTAATCAGGAGGCTGAGGCAGGAGAATGGCGTGAATCCGGGAGGCGGAGCTTGCAGTGAGCTGAGATCTGGCCGCTGCACTCCAGCCTGGGCGACAGAGCGAGACTCCATCTCAAAAAAAAAAAAAAAAAAAAAAAAAAACAAAAAAACAAAAAAACAAAAACCCCAAAAAACTTTTAGTCAGATTTTGTCTGGCCCCTTAGGCAGATGTCATGCTAGTCATACAGGCTTAAAGCAATTATTTTCTGATCTTGAGAATTTACATATGCTTGTTTAGGGCATGGGCTTTGGTGTTCCTTTGGTCAGTGATCTCAGGTTTTCCTAGGGCCGTGTCCTGACTGCAGAACATTTTGGTTAAAGAAATATAGCCAGATGATACTATGACTAAGATAAGTCAGATGAAATTAACATGGCATCCGAAATTCCTGAGTTTCTACTTCTCTCATTTTTTACGGAAACTGTCCAACCACTTATACTGAAAGATGAGGCATCTAAAATGATAGAAATATTTATCTCGTCAGGCTTGAGAATAGGCAAATGGGTTCAACGACAATGACTTCTTTTATGAACCTTAATTTTCATGTCCTAGAACTGCTTATTTGCTACATGATCTAAGGCAGAAAGTTATACCTCATGGCCATAGGTAGGTTTCTTAGTAAGGTGTGCAAGCCTGTCTGTGAGATAAGGAAGATGGGATATTGTTTTGCACATCCATAATGAATGGGCCACACCAAGAGTGTGTGAGAACCGATTGGAATCTTACCTACTGAAATCAACTACCCAGGCCAGAAGAGGAAAACAATGGGAAGGAAAATGGCTATCTCTTCAGAAGCTGCATTTTATTCTAGTGTTTTTTTTTTTCCTTAGAAAGATAAAACTTCCATTTTTCTTTTCCTAAAGTAGGCATTGTGGAAGATTGCCTTATTTTGCATGTTCTTTTCTCACATTTGATTTTTTAAATCTCTAATGAAAAATAATTATGTAATTCGGACCATTTAATTTTACCAGAGCAGTAAATGATGGGTTAAAGAAAAAACAAACAAACAAACAAACAAACAGAAAAACAGACATAGTTTATTAGCTACCCTGCTTTTTCAGGTTACCCAAGTCTTTTTAGTAATTTGATAATGAATTCCTTTAAAAAATTCTATCTTGGCTCATGGTCTCTAATAGCAATCTTTTTCCTGAGGTCTCTGACAAGGATTTTATTGTGTGGTACAAAAAGTGATTATTGCCTAACTCTAGGCTTGAGGCAATAATAATACCAACAGAATATTAAGATGGTATAACACTTGATTCTGCAGACATTTAATTAACTGAATTTCACAAAAACTGTGTGAGATGAGTAGGAATTGTCTTTATTTTTGCAGAGTAGCAGGATTCAAACCTTGAATTCATGGTATAAATTTAGTGCTCCTTTCACAACACCGTGTTGTCCCCTTTCAGAGAGAATTTCAGCTCTCTTGTTTTTGATCACTATCTCAGTCTTCACTTGGTTGCTGTATTAATATTTTTGAAATTTTGAGGTAGACTAAGTCAGGGAGGATATTGTAGGGACGTTTTTACCACTTACTTCATTTCCTCAGGTTCCTGGACCATTTAGTCCTCCCTGATATTTTCCTACTCCTCTATTCCAAAACTGCCACATGGCATGCTTCAGCTGAAATTTTTTGAATTACATAGATTTTTAGGAAACAAACAAACAAAAATCACAAAATCATGTCTTTGTGGCATTTTAAAATGGAAAGAAATCTGTTTAAAATTGAGCATAGCCCAGACCAAAGATCCCTCAGTGAGAACATCTGTGATTTTAAGGACAAGTAGGTCTAAGTGCGTTATCTTTAAAAAATATTATTCCAGGCTAATCTTGACATAGAGCAGGTAAATAAAAAAGATGAGCTGTGAAAATCCACAAATAGGGCTTGAATGCCATTTTCCATGACAACGGGAGCTGCCCCATGAAAGCATTAATGCTGGGAATGTAAGGAATTTAAAATTGTGCCTTCTCAGTTTTACAGTTGTATGCTCATGTTAATTAGAGATATACTGACATTTGAAGTATCTACATTAATACACACAGCTACTATACATTTGTGAACTGTGGCCAGAAATCTACTTTAATTGAAAGGAGTTTGCTAATCTGTATGTGTATACCCATTACATTTTAAGCTTTTAAATTTTATATACTAGGGCCCTTAGATACTTGTTCTTTCTGCCCTGTCTACTTTCTGTTTCTAATTTATACCTGAAAGGACAGCCTGGCCTATTTTTAATCTCTTAGTGGTGTTTTGGAGCTGTATTGATGGAATTTGGAGAAAATAATATTTTTAATAGTGCTTTTTATTTGCTGTAGTTTTGAATCTTTTTTTCCCTCTCTGACTTTCTAAATTACTATTTTTTCTTGCAAACCTTTAAAATGGCCTGCCACCAAAATAAGGTAGGATTTAGGTTTATGAAATTTGCTTCACTGACTCTATTTAAGGACAGAAAAGCTACTCTTTATTGTCACACTATGGTTTTAGTCAGAAAAGCCCAGTGTTAGAGACATTAATGGAATAAACAGTGAAAAGGAATTCTGGTTTTTCCAGTATAGCTGTTTTCAGTCTTCATGTCAAGCCATGTGTCTTAATTTTTGATTTGCAAATAGGTTCACAATAGCTTGATTACTTTTTGAGGTCATTTTTAACCCTAGAATTTTTGCTTTGTCTGTCTTACATTTAAAGGAAGACATTACATCTATTTTTTGCAAGCTTGTATTTCTTAAGAATCTGTCAGAATTTTTAATCTAATTGTTTTGTGTTTGTTGTCTAATGAAACTCCCACACTTACTTTTTGGACCAGTCCCTGGATATTACACAAGGCCAGTTAGAAAGAGGCTTCATTTTTGTAGCACCAGAACAAACTGCTCTAAAAAGTTTGTTAATACTCTGGACTTGTTTCATTAAACCATTTTACTGGCACTATTAAACCACTGAGACCTGGGACCATTAAAATTTACTCAGTTACTATTATTATTATTATTATGGCCTATTTTACACTTTATTACTTTTTTTTCACTGTACCAAGTTCCTCTGTTCTTTATTCTTTCATGTTGCTTACTACATATTGTGCTACCACAGCACATTTGGTAATTTCAAGTTAATTGCTCAATTATCAGTGATAGTCATGAAGCATTTGAAACATGCACGGTGGAAGATTTTCAAAATTTCAAAATAAGTTGGTGTGTCATAATCTTAAATGTGAAACATGCCAATATCTGCAGGCATAAAAATACACAGCCTGAGCTAGGCATTTCAGGAAGGCAAAAACCTACTCTTAAAATCAGGGCTTTTGTCTGGCACTGAAGTGTTTCATCTTCGCTAATTTCAAACAACATGTCTAAATTTGATCTTGGTTTACTTTTCAACTCTAAAAATTTGGTCGTAGTTTATAAAGGAAAATGGAAGTAAAACTGTATTGATTCTGTCTGAATGTTTTACCATGACCTCATAATCCTGTATTCACCGTAAAGTGGAATTGGTGTGAGGTGGATCCATGTTGGATGCCAATCAAGGAAGCTGACTTATTAAAGAAGCAGAACTCATAAGGCAATCCTCTAGTCAGAGGACAGTGTTACAGTGAAGATTGTATAATGATGATTTATTGATACTGAAAAACAAACCCACAAAAACAATGACACTTTGAGGACTTACTGAATCCTACACACTAGTATTCTCAGATGCCTTCAAAACAACTTACACATTATAGCAAAATAATTATTGTAACTCTTTTGGCAACTAGGCAAACTATCATTAAATTTTTGCATTAGTATTCAGTTTAGGGTTTTCTCTAAAGTAATATAGTGCCAACAGCTCTTTTTTTTAGATGCTATTATAGTTCTTTCACATTTTTATAGTACTGTAGTAAAGTTGAATTTACTGGATACATTTGAAGGTGGAGTAGAGTTCCTCAAGAGTCAACATTAAAGTGATTCAGTGCCCGATGGAGAAAAATTCTTTTTAACTTAAGATTGGAAACAATGTGGTGGTTGGGGGCAATTTTCTAAGAGCTGCTAATAAATTTGAATATTTCCCTAAAAAGCTGCTCTCTGAACTTGTTTTTAACCAAGAAGAGAAGCTTAATCATCTTCCAGTATTCTTACATAGCTTTCATTAATATTGAAAGTAACTAAGTGCATATAGAAAAGGGGAAATAAAGCCATTATTTAAGCTTAGTGGTGGTCTCACCTATAAAGAAGTGAGGAAGTGTCAATAAATACACTGATTGGGCATAGCTGGCTTTTTTTGTTGTTATTTAACCTTTAGCATGCCTTTTTTTTTTTTTTTTAACTTTTGAGTTCGGGGATACATGTGCAGGTTTGTTACATAGGTAAACTTGTGTCATGAGGATTTGTTGTACAGATTATTTCATCCTCCAGGTATTAAGCCAAGTACCCATCAGTTAGTTTCTCTGGTCCTCTCCCTTCTCTCACTTTCCACCCTCTGATAAGCCCCAGTGTGTGTTGTTCCCCTCTATGTGTCCATGTGTTCTCATCACTTAGCTCCCACTTATAAGTAAGAATATGTGGTGTTTGGTTTTCTGTTTCTGCATTAGTTTGCCAACAATAATGACCTTCACCTCCATCTATGTCCTGCAAAGGACATTATCTCATTCTTTTTATGGCTGCATAGTATTCCATAGCATGTACGTACCACATTTTATTTATTTAGTCTATCGTTGATAGTCATTTAGGTTGATTTCTTGTCCTTGCTATTGTGAATAGTGCTGCAATTAATATATGCATGCATGTGTCTTTATAACAGAATGACTTATATTCCTTTGGGTATATGCCCAGTAATGGGGTTGCTGGGTTGCATGGTATTTCTGTCTTTAGGTCTTTGAGGAATCGTCCTACCGTCTTCCACAATGGTTGAACTAATTTACACTCCTCAAACAGTGTATAAGCATTCCTTTCTCTCCACAATGTTACCAGCATCTGTTATTTTTTTACTTTTTAGTAATAGCCATTCTTACTGATATAAGATGGTATCCCATTGTGGTTTTGATTTGCATTTCTCTAATGATCAGTGATGTTGAACTTTTTTTCATATGATTGTTGGCCACATGTACGTTTTCTTTTGAGAAGTGTCTGTTCACGTCCTTTGCCTACTTTTTCATGGCATTGTTTTTTTCTTGTAATTTTGTTTAAGTTCCTAATAGATGTTGGGTATTAGACCTTTATCAGATGTATAGTTTTCAAAAATCTTCCCCCATACTGTAGATTGTCTGTTTACTCTGTCGATAGTTTCTTTTGTTGCACAGAAGCTCTTTAATTAGATCACATTTGTCAATTTTTGCTTTTATTTTATAGCAGTGGTCTATAAGATGTAAAATATAGTCTGTCTATAATTCAGGAAAAAGTGAAGTCATTGATTACTCAGGTTTTTAGATAGAAATATTTTAGTAACTATTCAGTTTATAAAGATTGAATAATAAATGAAATGTGTCACTCTCAGCTTATAGTTTTATCTCAAGTTCATATTTTATGTTGTTTTGGAATATTGGTAAAAATGATGACAATTTCACCAAATTTTTGCTAGCTCCAAAGCATAAAAATGTGAGTTAAAGATTGCCAATAAAAGGTAAAGCATTTTGTGTATTCTCTCTCTCTCTTTGAGTATGACTTACATATTTATCGCTGGAGGTATTCAAAGACATGAGGCAATGACAGTATGAAAAGAATAATTTCCAAATCATCACCTTTCATAGATAACTGGAAAAAGATAATATTCTTAGTGTTTAATTATTCAAAAAAGTTTGTTCATGTGATGTAATGCTTGTTATTATTATTATTTGCTTAGCACTATAGGCTTGACACAGTGCTTACAAGAGAAGAAAAGATGGTCTCTACCCCCAGGACTTAAAACTTGTTATGTTACTAGAGAGTTTATGTGGGTGGAGTTTTCTTTGGATACAAACTGTACTGGAGTTAGCTCTTTCTCTTTCTTTTCAGCTCACACAGTTTGATATAAACTTAAATGAATGAATTCATTAATAAAAGCAGATTTTCTATTTTTATTTCACCTCTGGGCTATTTTATACCTTTGGAGCACACAAGCACAACAAAAGGTATGTTTTACAGTTAATTATTTTTCCCTTTTTGAATCCTGACAGCATTAATGAAACCTAAGTCTCCACTCCTATAAATGACTACGTTGGGCAGAATATAGATTCTTTCTTTCCTTAAAGCTAAGGCAAGCTGGTGACAAGCCTATCACTTAGTTTTAATTACTGCCACTAGTATTCTGATGTTTCATTGAACAAAATGAAGAAATCCAGATGTATTATTTTTCCATTATTATATATATTGTAGAATCATTAATCAGAATGGATTGTTTTAAGGGTGAGATTGATCTCACGTATTTTGATATCTGATATAGTAGTAAGTGTGTGCTCATTGAATGACTGACAGTTTTAAGGGATTAAAACATTCTGAGCTTTGTCCTGGCAGAGGCAGTATGTGGAAGCCACTAATTATGTTGACTCTGTGACTAGTTAGAGTTTTTCCCTGGAATTGTAGTCACAAGACAGATTACTAAATGGCAATATCTGGGAGACATGAAAAATGTGGGTATAAACAAGAGAGTTGAGTGTCAAAAAACTTTGAGGGCCTTGGAGCTTTTTGAGACAATATGGTTGAACAAATGGAGAAAATATCTGTTCCTCCTACTTCATTGCAGTAATTAAGAAGAGGAAAAAAAAGGCAGAGTGATAAGTTAAACAGTAAATGATTGAAAAAAGAGATTTTTGTAAAATCACAAAATGGATTTTAGGACTTTTTTAAGATGTGGAAATACTGCTTGGATGAGACAATACCAATGTAAAAGGAGTTCTACAGTTTCTCCCCCCCAAATTTATGTAAAGTTTGTTTATTTCAACTCAGTGCCTTCTAAGTATAACTTTAGGAATTTTAGGAAATGTATGTCTACTTGGTAAAAACCAATGAGAACAATTTTGCTTTCTCTGGGTAAAGGTTAATATAGATGTGTATGAAAATAATCATCTATGTATTACACTCTGATATTGTATATCAGAGACCTTTAGAAAGTTCTCATTCATTGTAGCTATGACCAAGAAGCGTGTTTATATCTGATAGATCAAATAATCAGGTGAATTAGGTTTGTAATGTGGTATATGATGTTTTTAGTTTTGGGGGTTGGGAAACTCTTTGGAATCATTTTTCTGGCAAGTAACTTACAGTGTAATGAATCTTCTTTCTCCTTCTTTTCCCCTTCCCCTTCTTTTTCCTTTCTCCTCTCTCTTCTGTCCTTCCTTTTTTTTCATTTAGAAAGAGATTGTTTCTAATTAGTCTGTATGCTATGTGCTGAGTTGTATGATAGTACCTAAGACATGTATCTTAAATTGTATGCAGGGTCACCTTTTTGATTAAGAACTGAAGAGTACTGATTGGGTTTCTTATATAAACTAAAGGCACTCTAGTCCACTTTGGGCAATCAAAGAAACTAAGGAACTGTTGGAATTAGTTTTACTATTTTGGGGTGATGAAGATAGGATAATTAGAAAGAAATTATAGTCTTTATTGGCCCAGCAGTTTACTGAACTTGAATTAGGATTTGTGAAATTTTAAGGCTTATTGAATATTTGCTCTCTAAGAACAGGATAGAGAAATAATCGTGATCTTAAAAGGAGAATTTTACATTTTTTAGAAAGATCTCTTACAGTGAGATATCCTATATAACCATACAGTTATAACCATCAGGGATGTGCCTAGGTGTGTTCTCTGGCATTTCTTCCATACATAATGAGTTCATCTCAATTGTAGATGTTGGTCATTTGTTGCGTGTAATTTAACTTAGGGATAAAAGGGATAAATATCCAATTGAACCAAAAAGATAACATTTATAAATTACCTCAAGGATACTACACAAAAGATGAAGCTCAAATATGCCTGAAAGAAGGTTATGGATTGATTGAAATTATGGTTATATATAAGACTGTTAGAATGGCAAGCTGTGAAGCAATTTGAAATATCTAGAGGGAACAGCCTGCAACTCTCCCACAACAGAAACTAACAGTGCTCCAACACTTCCCAGTTTCTGTGGTGGGGGAGGAATGGGAGAGAATAGACAGTCAAGGGTTTATACTTGGCACAGAGAAGTTAACAAAAAACAGTTGCTGCTTGTGTTAAGAACCTGTATGTTCTAGATATAGTGCTAAGCACTTATGCGTTGTTTTTAATCCTTTCAACACTATTGTAAGATAGCTTCCTCCCCTGCAATACCCAGTTATTTTCTCCAAATTCCGATTTCTTTTCTGCCTCCTTATCACTTAAAATGATTGATATTTATCATATATTTGTATATTTAGTTAATGTGTAGTCTCTACACTAGTTTAAAAGCTCTGTCAGGGAAGAGACCATGACTGTTTTGTTCAAACTTGTATGTGGAGTTTCTAGCACAGTGCCCGATGTATAGTATGTCCCCAATAAATGTTTGTTGAAAGAATGAGTAAATGAACAAAAAATGTATAAAGACAAGGAAGGAATGAATGAAAGGCAGAGCTAGAATTTAAACAGTTGATTTGAGTTTGGAACCAATTTGTTCCATTCCAGTACACCAGCAGGGCTTTATTTCATTTAGAATATTCTCAATTACAAATTTATCTGATAAAACTTTCATAGTTTGAGCTGTTTCAGAGCACCATAGACATTTGGCCTCAGAAGTGTTATATCTTAGTCTAAGGCTGAATGCCATGAAAAAGCCCTGCCTAATCCTTTTCTCATCCTGTGGGAATATTGCAACCATCTTTTGGTGGTAGTTCTCTCTAGAAATACAGATGTCAGAGCCTGGATTTCAGGTTTCTGTTTCTCCTACTCAAAGAGTGTGCACTTCTCTCCCTCATTCTCTGCAACTGACCCTTAATTTAGGTCCTTGGGCTGCTAAGTTGACTTTCAATAATGGACAGAGTGATTGTTGCCTTCCCTGCTGAGGTTTTTCCTGGAGGAGAGGTGTGTCACTGTGGGAGGAGGTGGGCTCAACCAAAGGAACTCTTAGCCTGGCAGGTGCCAGGCACTGGGGCTTAGTGTGGTCTTTTAGCAGTGACCCCAGTTGTGCTGCTTAATTTTTTTCATGTTATTAATAAATATAATTGAGGGGAATTGTTTTGTTTTTGCATAATGCTTTTGACCATTTTCATGTCTTTTTATTCCTTATGCCATCTTTAAAAAACTTTACTGTGCCTTTCCATTTTGCTTTCCAGGAGAGGAGGAAACGTAAGCATGATGAGAGTAAACACTTTGTGGATGTGATTAGGTCAAACAGGAAGTGGCTATCTCCCAGATATATTGACTAGATACTTATTTAAATCTTGAAGTCAACTTAAACTGTTCTATATAAACTCCCAAGACAGTACCAGAAACAGATGTGAAGGAATAACTATTTTTGCCTGGACCAAATTGCAATATTGAAGCTTCAGGCATATGGTAATTTATTGTTTGAAGCAGTCTGGCCTGCTTGGAAGTTAATAGCATAGTGAGAAGTGTTCTGACCCCATTAGGATCTTCATTCTGGATAGTATAACCAGTGGTTAATCTAATTTCCATCTTGATCTCTGAAAGCTATTTAAAGATGTGGTTGTCTGTTTTCCCAGTTAAGACAAATCTTTTTTTGGTAGCAAATGTTTTCTTCCAAGAATAATGCTTTGTACCTATTAGAAACTAATTCAGCTCCACGAGTATATACTAATTACTGACTTTTTTCAAAGCACAGCATTAGATGCTGCATTGGAAACAAATGCAAATGTATTATACAAAGTCCCTGCCCTCAAGAACCTTAGAGTCCAGATGTAATTATTAAACTCTCTTATTCCTTTTTTTGTGTGTCCCTAGTGTCTAAGTGAACCAATGCATGGCTCAAAGAAGGAAAATGTTAATTAAATTGCCTTTATTATTGCAGAGGAGATACATAGAGGAGAGGAGATGGAATTTCCTATGCAGAATATGTTAAATGCCTTAATAGAGTTAAAAATACTACTCTAGGAGTTTCAAAAAATTTAAGATATATCTCTTTAAGAGGGAGTACATTAAGAAATGACTTTTTGATATTCTTTAAAAGTTGGGTGGAATTTTGTCAGTGGAATAGGAGATGAAGAAAGGAACATTCTGCTAGTGAGGGGACTAGCACAAGTGTGGGGTATATGGGGCAGACGAATGGAAGCACATAGTATGGGATAGGAAACAATAAGTTCAGGTGGATTGAGGTATAGGTATGTATAGGCTAGAAAATTTAGTATGATCATATCATCATGATCCGTAAGGCTAAGCTAAGGCATTTGGTAGATCATAGGGGACCATCGCAACGAAATAGTCCAATAGTATGCCAAGAGCTTCACTTTTGAAAAATTAATTGAGTGAATAGTTAGTAGAGTCAATTAGAGGGTAGAAAAAAGACAAGCTACAGAAGCAGCTTGTGAGGACTACTGCAGAATTTCAGGTAAAAGGTAAAAGATTTAAACAAGTGATGAATAAGACTGGTAAGACTATATGTTATGGGAAGCATAAGGGAAAGGAATCAAAATGACTCTTATTGCTTTCTTCTTGTTCATCACAGTATTGAATTTTTGAAAAGTCAGAGGGAAATAATTGTACTAAATATCTCTTGTCAATGTGCAAGTCCATTTCCATCTCATTAATTAGATCTTCATTGAAAATTAACATTTTTTTTTCTTCCCATGGAAGACTGGGCAAAAGATACATTTTTAAAGGAATGAGGATATCCTTAAAGATATAATTGCCTTGAGGATTTAGAGACATAACATAAATACAAAAGATATTAAGACTAGGACCTAAAGTGCATAGGCAGGGCCTTGTTGATTTCAGAGACATAAGGTGAAACTTAGCTACCATGAATCTGAGAAAAGTGAAGATACTTGAGATTATGGCATTTTCATCAGGTGGCTCTCACATAGGGATTAGTGCATGGCATCTGTGAAGAATAGAACAGGTGCACATGGAGTTTGGTTACTTTTAAAACTCTCTCAGATAAAGTGATGACTATGACTCCCTGGTTATATTGCCACATTCTGTCCTTGTCCACAGAAGATATAGTTGCAGCAAATATTATGCTTAAGATGCAGGCTCTCTTCTACTTGTCCTTTTCAAGATGAGGGAATAGTGCAGGAAAACATATTCATAAGTGAGAAAAGACTTATTGAAATAAAAATTTAAAAATAGACTAAAAAAACAAAACCAGAATAAAGTCAAAGTGACCCTGTTGGGGGTCCTTGTCATTCATATTACCTTATCATTCATACTAACACTAACACTCACTCGTTCATTCACTCTATAAGAATATGAACTCAGAGATCTTCTGGACATGAGGTGGGATTCAAAATAGAAAAGGAAGAATTAGTCCTCAGGAGTTTATAATCAGTTTGTGAGTGGAGATAAAATATATGTATATGAAAAAGAGGAGCAAAAGGTTACTGATAACAAAACCTAGTCATTTGTCCTTGGGAAACTCATTTTATATTTCTGAAAAAATTTTATTCCAGTAGGTATAGTAATTTCAGATGGGCTTTTTGGTTGTCCAATATTTTAAATATATTGATTGATTCATAGTCTTTTAGTTTGCATTACTTTCAAAAATCAGTCCACTGTAATTCTTATATATGTTCCTTTGTATGTAATATGCCATTTTCCTCTGGCTGCTTCCCCCCCCCCCCCCTTTATCATTGGTTTTAGGCAATTCGATGATCATGTGCTTTGGTGTAGTTTTCTTAATGTTTCTTGAGATTGAGGTTATTTGAGATGCTTGGATCTCTGGGTTTATGATTTTCATTATATCTGGAAAATTTTCAGCCATTATTTCTTAAAAATTTTTGTTCACGTCCCTCCATATTATACATGTATATTATGCAACTTGAAGTTGTCCTACAACTCACTGCAACTACCTGATTTTCTGTTCATTTTTTTCATCTTTTTCACCCCACACTTTGTTTTGTTCTAGATTGTTTCTATTTATAAGTCTTCAAGTTCACTTATCTTTGTCCCGCAGTGTCTAATCTGCTTTTAATTCTACCTAGTGAACTCTTCATCTGAGATAATGTTTTCATCTTTATAAATTCAATTTGAATCTTTAAAAATATATTCTGTTTCTTTGCTTAATATATTTAGTCTTTCTTTTAGCTCCATGAACAAATGAAATACAAGTATAATAGCTGTTTTAATATCATTGTCCACTAGTTTTATCATCTATGTCATTTCTGGATCAGTTTCAATTGATTGATTTTTCTTCATGAGTTGTATTTTGTTTGTGTGGCTTCTTGGTATGACTGGTAAATTTTTATTGGATACCAGAGACTGTAAATTTTACTATTTTAAGTGCTCAATATTTTTGTATTTCTATGAACATTTTTGAACTTTTTTTCTGGTAAGCAGTTAAAGTGGAAATAGTTTCATTCTTGCTTTTATACTCTGTCATGCTTTCAATGCTTGCTTTTAAGCTCTGTTGTTTGGAACCAGGATGGCCTTTAGTGTAGGGATCATTCTCTTTACTACTGATGCAATACTATTCTAATATTCTGATCAATGTTGCTTGTATTATGAAGCTTTACACTTTTGATAATGGGAAGATGACCTATTCCTGGCCTTGAATGAGCTCTGAGGTTTGTTCCTTCTGTTCCTTTTAAGTGTACTTTTCCCTAACCTTGGTTAGTTTCTTCATATACATGTACTAATCAATACTTGGTTAAGTTTTTGTGAGACTCTGCATATCTCTGAAACTCTATATGCAGGTCTCTTTTCGCCATTGCTCTACCCTACAAACTGTAGACACTTTGGCCCCTCTAGACTCCAAGTTCCATCTTCTTAACTCACTGAAATTATTAGAGTTCACCTCTGTACATAGCAGTCAGTAGTTTCTCTCTCTATGCAGTAAGCTGGGACAACTGTAGGGATGACTTCATTTGTTTTACCTTTCTCAGGAATCACCATTTTTTTTGCTGCTTCCTGTTTTCATATATTTTGCCCAGTTTTTTAGTAGTTTAAACCAGCAGGATAAATCTGGTCGCTGTTAGTCCATCTTGGCCAGAGGCAGAAGTTTTCACAAATGTGAGGAATGTTATATAATATATATAAAGTGTGCATTTTAAGTAAGAGTGCTTCACACATAGAAAGTATTCGATAAAAGATGGTTACTATTGCTGTTTCTCTTCCTGCTTCCTGTTCATCAGTAAAGCTTTATCTTACCAAGTCTCATATGAAGCCTTCCTGAGCTACTTATTTCCCAAGTGATTGCTTATTCTTTATTCTTTGTACCCATATTACTTTTTTTGCATACTTTTAAAAAAAATTTTTAATTTTTGTGGGTACATGGTAGGTGAATATACTTATGGGCTAGCATACTTTTATTGCAACGTTTACAAATCTATGTTACAAATATTTTTCTATGTCTTGTGGCAGATTGTAAGCTCTTAGAGAAATATCTGCCTTGTCTACCTATCCCTAGTTTCCAACATATAGTAAGTGCTTATTTGTTACATAAAAGAAAAACTGAGTGTCTTACACCTTTTATGCAATCTTCAGAAATAGAATTTTTGATTGGGAAGGAAAGAGAGGTGGTTTGGAAATCTGAGAACATTTGAGTAAATGAAAGGAGAGATGAAAGTAAGATTTTGGGGCCCCAGAGAGCAACATGAGAGCAAAAGGTGGTTGGTTGAGGTGGGTAGTATATATACCAATTGTCATTATCATTATCATCATCATCATCATCATCATCATCGTCATCGTCGTCGTCAAGTTCCTGTGAAGCTGAGAGTTTAGTGAGAGAGATACGTTGTGATATGTTAGTGAAACAGTTTTGTGATACCTTCAGCACAATAATGTAATATACATGGTAACATTGATAACATTACAAAATGCAATTGTGTGAGTCAGTGTAACTTCATCCATTGCTGTAAGGGCTTTTAAACAAAGTGCTAAAACTCAACATACTTTTTGGAGTAGGTGGACCTTGGAAGAAAGTGGTGGGGATGGATAAACTAAGAAGCAGAAAAGAATTCTAGATAATAGAAAATAGCATAAATGCAAACACAGTGTAGGCTTTAAGTGAGCATAGTATGGCAGCAAGAACAAATAGACCTTGGAGTTGAATACACTAGGGCTTCACTTGATGTGACTCTGATCAAATTACTTGGGCCTAGTCACAATTCCTTCATCTGTTAAATGAGTGTGGTTGTTGAGAAGATTATATGATGGATGGAGAAAATTTTTTCTATATTTGGTGATAGTGGGCCCATTAACTATTAGTTTCTTTTGTTTTAGACATTCTTTATCTTCTGATGAGGAAAGGAAAATGCTTCAAGAAGGACTTTGTTATTCCTTATCACTTTGTGTAAGAGCCCAAGTATAATATACATGAGCGTAACTAATGTTCACATTTATTTCCTATTTCCATGGCAAATTAGGATTGCATTGCATTTTTATGATCAAGTACTAAGGAGGCCTACATCATTTATACACCTAAGTTTCTCACATATTCTAGGTTTAACTTGTGTTTAAATGTATTAGGATTATTGATTACATTTTATGCACAAATTAAACTATTTTGATACCACAATTCAATATTTTTCAGGAATGCTTCTATTTATAGGCAGCATATCTATTGAATGAAAGATTAAAAAACAGAGTATCAGAAATCCTAAGTTTTCCCAAGTCTTGAACCCTTTTGTATTCATTTATTTATTCTGTGAATAAAATCAGTTTTGATTTCACTTTCCCATCAAGATAGAATATAAGGTACAGAGTAAAGTTTAAAAACCTTTGATTTTCAAAAATAATTATACTCGAAGTTCCCAATCAGTTTATAAAAGACTACTTTTAATGTGCACTTACCCACAAAACTAATTTGGATATATGGGAACTTCAAAGGTGGTTCTAGCATAACTAATGTAGAAAACAAGGAAATCTTTTATTTCTTCACTGCAGGAAAAATTCAGGACTCCTTCAGTTAACTAACTATATTTGGTTAAGAGAACTAAGGAATTTGCACAGTCAATAGAATAAATCGATAAACCATTGTCATTTTGGAGCCATTTTTCAGCACCCTTTTTGGTCCTCAGATACGTGCATTGGCATATATAACTAATAGATTTTGTACATAATGCTGTTGATCCTGCCAAATGAACAGCCACCTTAAGTCATCTGCCTGGTATCTCAAGTGACTTGGCAAGGATCTGGCATGAGGTATCACCTGACTTCATCTGCTCTCTTCACTACAGACTGGTTCTTTGCATTTATAAACCTTAGTCTGGCCTCAGTGGTGGTTTCTTTGGTTGAGAGTCATCTTATTTTCAGCTGAAGACATGTTGCCTCCAGGATGCTGGTAAACATGTTGCAAAACTATGTTTTGATGAATCTCACAAGACTCCTCTAAAGAGAATGAATTAAAACCGAGGAGGTGACAGTGTTGATAATTCAGCATTTGGCAGCACTGTGGATATTAATGCATTTGTAGTTCACCTTGACAAACCTTGGCCCAATCACTAAAACGGACTAAACCCATCACTAAAATGAATTTGGTTATCTCAGTTTAGTCTCTGGTGAGAATTTTAATACTTTTTTTCAACCTATAGATGAGATAGAAAAAAGTGTTAATCTCCCCTAAGACATACAAGGTTCATAACCCACTGGACTATGTGTTATGAAATAAAATTTGTTTTACAATAAATTGACATCTTGATTTAGTGAAAATAAGATTTAAGAATTCTTATATCACATTATGGCTGATTTGGGGTATTTTTAATTGCCCATTCATTAAAAATTTCAGGTGACGTACCTATTTTGGCATTTCAGGCAAACATACAACTTTTATCTTTAAATACCAGTAATTTATGTAATCTATGCAGGTAAACTGTATAAATAATTTATTAGAAAAAACATTAATAGTAATACATACATATAATAGTTAAGTATATTCAGTACTTAGGACCTAAAGTTATTTTATAAAACTTACTTTCATGGGGGAAATAAATGTATCTTCTTGTATTCAAATGCCAATGTAATGACACAATTCCTATTAAATTATTAATAGCTCCAGGACACACCTCATAATTTGGGGGTGTCTAAAAATAATATGGCAATGGCTGGAGTGGAAAGATCCTGCTCCTTAAAATTTGATTTGTTGAGATGTCTGAATAATCTTTGTCTTTCTGATACATACCAAAAACATTTTATGATTGCAAAGGAGTTATTCTTAAGCTTTCTCTAACCCAGCCCCTTTCAGGTTGATATCACCACTTTGCTGTCAGATTTTCTACGTTAAAGAGTAGAAATGAAGAATTTAAACTATTATATAAAGAAAAAGTAATTTTATATAAAGAAAAAGTATTTGTATAAAGTAAAAGTCCTTGAAGTATTCAAATTCATATTTCTACTTACAAATCCTAATTATTATATTCAAGTTGAACTACAAGGGGTTAGGTTTATACATTCAAAATATTTAAAATAATTTTTTGTGGTGATAAACTGTGGTTTACATTACTTGGTGAAAAACACAGACAATAAAACTGAAAGGAAGTAAAGAAATCAAATTGAGACAATTTTGTTTTGGCTCTTTATAAAGCTGATCTAAATTTTTAATAAATTTCAGTAGTCAGAGACTTACATTTAAATATTATGTTTTTATTAACATAAATCTTCAAATGGGAAATTATGTCCACATGATAAATATGTGGGGTTAATGATGGTAATTTGCCACCTGTGTCACGAAGCATCTCCTTTTGGCCCGTAAGTAAAAATTTCTATAGTTTTCTTGCTAAGTCTTTAGAGTCTAAGAGATCAGAATTAAAAGGAAAAAATTTTTAGTAGTATAAAAATCTGTCTTGCCAATATATCATGCATAAGGTCTATAAATAAGTAGAAAAGAATTGTAAGTATGTTTTAAATAGCAGATTGGATCAATCAAAATAAGTTGTAGGTGTGTCTTCCTTATGCTATGGTAGTAATAAATGGCATTGTGCTACAATGGAATAGATCTTCAACCATAAGCTAGTGTGGTTACTTTGGCTCAATTTCTTTCCACTTCTGTTTTCCTTCCCAAGGAGAATGCACTACATCTCTGTTAGCGATGTACATTTCTCTTGCCCTGGAAAATCGTAAAGTCCAACTTGCCTTTTGACACAGTCTAAGCTGCTTGGATTAGGTAAAGCTGATCTTAAAAGAAAAAAATCAGATACTCAGCAAACCCTAGCAGATATTTTGACACACTGTTAGAGCTTTTAAGAGTCATCATAAATTTAAACATTACCTTTCCTAGTACAGAAACCACAATAATAAATGTGGTTTGAATATTTTATGAATGACTGAGCACCCTGCTTTGCTAATAAGTCCTCTGGAAAGTTATGGACTTTTTTGGGATGATTTTACTTTTGGAAGAAGGAGTGTTCAAGAGAAGCTACTGATGAGGTGTCATATAATTTTACAAGTTGCATAACTGCTTTTAACTACTAAACTATCTCTGATTAAAATAACAATTGAGCTTGTAATTTTTTTCTGAACAGCTGCTGCTACAGGGGGTCATTACCTTGGAGAGCTAAAAAATAATCGTACTCCTGGTACATGAGTTATGTAGTCTTGTGTTTTACAGCAAAGCACAAAGTTTAAAGACTATAGAAGAATGTTATTTGAAAGCTGTCAAACCATGTTAAAAAAGACTGCATCGTCAAAAGGCCCTAGTGGCCACGATTCTGCATGTAGCCTTGTCTTATTCATTATAAAATGCATGTTTATAAAGTTCCACAGAGCATCCAATTCCCAATACACTTATATCAGCAAGACTTAACTTGCTCATTAATCTAAATTCTTTTGCAACTTTAATCTACATGTTTAATTAATCATAAAATGAGGCGGTAAGTAATTTCAGCAATGTGTGGCTTGTTATCAGATGCATTTAATCACTCTTCTGTGAGCTCATTTGGAAACACCTGAAGATGTCGAGTGCAGTTTGAATAAGCATAAATTATTCTTTGTCAGTGTACTTCACTCAACTAATAAGACATTAATTTAAAAGGCACTGTTTGTCATTTTTAGATCTTTACCAATATTTTTAGCTTAGCAATGTAACTCTAATTGTATATAAGGTTCACAACTGGTGCCCGACATAGGAAAGGGTAAGAGTTTAATTCATTTTTCTTATTTACATGTAATTATGTCATGTAATCTTAGTTTTTAATGAGGATTAACCATCTTGTAAGTATTCATATGCTTTTGGAATAAGGTACTAATTAATTATAGTTGGAAAAATTATTTGTTGGTACAAAGGCTGTGATTCCTTGTTTCCTGTCTAGGTTAGAACTGAAAGGAGGTGAGTTTTGGGAGAGGGCATAGATTTGAGGATATAGGTACTACACAGGGATTATAAGATGCAAGTCTTAACCTTAAAAAAATCCAAGTAAGTTAGTGATATTCACCTGTCTCACATAACAACATGTATAGCCTTTATATGGGACTACGTAGCCTAAAATAATAACAGTCCCATTTCCCCCCTAGTTTGTTAACAGTTGATGATGGTATTTTAGAAAAAGGTAAAAATAGCAACAACAATAGTAACAAAAACCCACTCATAGCTTCAGAGGAAAAAAAGTCGTGAGAGCTGAATGATTATACATCTCGATGTCAGGAGTATGGGAATAAAAATTATGTGTTATAGGATGTCATCACCTGTCCTGTTTATGCCATGAGAGCAGTGACACACAGTAAGAATAATTATCTCAGTGGAAACAAATTTATTTACCTGCTGTGGAGCATCCCTGTTCATCCTACTCATGAACTCATCTCACTCATTCATTGTCTATGGATTGTCAGCAGTGAGCCAGAGGGGATGATTCCTGAAAAGGGAATATTGGTTTGAGTTGAAATATAGCTGTATTCTCCATTTTTATTTGATGTGCACATCTCCTGGGCTTCTTCCCTTTCTTCAGGGATTCTTTACACTGAGCTAACAGTTATTTATATGTCCATTTTTTGCCCTGTGCCTCATGACTATGTAAAATTTTTTTCCTCTTTTCTTTTCTAAGGGAAAACAAAGTCCCAGGAAATCTCATTTGTACAGTTCAACTCATACAGGCCATAGCAGCACATTGAAATGAAATGCCATTTACCCTTTATCACTTAAAGCCTGCAGATTTTTTTTTTAGAACTACTGAAGAAAACTTTAAACAGTGGAGACTTCCTCAAAATAAAACTTAAAAAACATTTCGTTTGAACTTAACTTTCCTGATAAGAATATTCTTCTCATTCTTGTATAATCTTTGTGAACAAATTCATATAGTCTAATATGAAGGCTTGCTATCATTTTTTTTGAATATGAATCCTCAAGCTTCCTTAACTCACCTTTCCTTGGAAAACCTAAAATAATTTTTCCAAATATGTTTATTTTCTAATTTCTTGATGTGAGTGCAAAGAAAGAACAAAGGCTGCCTCCGCTAAGCCCAACTCATATGTGAGAGGCTGCCCTGTTGTCCTATTAAGTCTCTTCACACAAAGGCATTGATTTATTTGGTAAAATACCACATATTAACTGTAGCTTTTTGTTCTGTGACATACTTCAAGAGGAAAATGATAAATTCAGTTCCATGCAGCACTTACATGTATTTATGCAGATATATACCTCTACAACTTTATCCAACTGTACTAAACACACACATACTTTGCCTTATCACAAACAAGGCTGTATCACTTAAACGTGCTTCTTCTTCTTCTTCTTCTTTTTTTTTTTTTTTTGAGATAAGGTCTTGCTCTGTCACCCAAACTGGAGTGCAGTGGCATGACCATGGCTCAAGTAGCTGAGACTCCAGGCGTGTGCCACCATATTGGATAATTTTTAATTTTTTTTTTGTTGAAATGGGGTTTCACTGTGTTGCCAGGGCTGGGCCGAACTCCTGGGCTCAAGCAGTCCTTTCTCATTGGCCTCCCAAAGTGTTGGGAGGCATGAGCCAGCGCCCCTGACCTTAAACATACTTTTTTAATGGATACTTCACAGTTGATTAGGATGCACAATACCCAGAATAATGGACTGCTTCAGCAGGTACAGCTGAATGAGTGGGCCTTCCATCCCCAGCTGCACTGGCAGGATGGTTAGGAGGGCTTTTATTTTAATGCACAACTTATATGGCTGAAGGACAGCATGTTGGTAAAGAAAGAGATTACTAATGGCAAAGGGAGTGGCTGAAGAACGAGTAAGTAACATGTACACGTTACTCCATAATGTGGCTGGATAATACTATGTGGTGTTCACTAGCATGTGCTCTGGGGGAAGACTTTTGGAAGTCCTGAGTAGACATCCAGTCTTCAGTTGCTGTGGGACTTCAGGCTCATTAGATGAATGAGAATGTCAGGGTGCAGTTAGTTACAGGCAACACTCTGACTTCATATTATGAGTCTTGATCATGTATATTAAAAATGGGAGAGCAATTATATATTCAGTTATAATCTATGCTACCTTGGAGAAAGTCCTCCCCTCAAAATTATTATTTTTTTTTTGAGACAGGATCTTGCTCTGTTGCCCAGGTTGGAGTACAATGGTGTGATCTTGGCTGCATCCTCTGCATCCCTGGCTCAAATGATCCTCCTGCCTCAGCCTCCCAAGCAGCTGGGACTACAGGCATGTGCCACATGCCTGGCTAGTTTTCGTAATTTTTGTAGAGACAGCGTTTCGCTATTTTGCCCACCATGGTCAACTGCTAGGCTCAAGCAATCCACCTGCCTTAGCCTCCCAAAGGGCTAGGATTACAGGTATGAGCCACTGCACCCGGTGCCCCCCGAATCATTAAACAAGTAAAATTTTGTTCTAATTTTTCCTGAAAAGTCCATGTGTTCTTTTCTACAAACACCTTCATAATTTTTTTCCATGCATCTTTGCTGTGGATCCTGGCTTTATTGGTGAACATTTATGCCTTTCTATAGCAATCTGGTTTTTCTTAGCTAACTGAAATGGGCATTTATTAGATCATTTAAGTATCATATCAATATAATATATTTGGTGACTTTATGACAAGTTCTTACGATAGATGTTCAAAACTCTGCTCAGGTGACATTTTTATGGATCCATTTAGTTTTTGTCATATATGAAAACAAAGCATTGAGTTGTGCAGATAGTTAAATGTGCATTGAGTTATTTCTCTGGAATCTGCATGAGAATGGACCGACTTGTAGTTATATTAACTTTTCTAGTGCCCAGGTTAGAAAGTTTGATCTGTGTAGTTTTTAAAGGCAGCATCCAAATCACTTATATTAAGAAGAATATTGTGATAGATTAAGAAGCTGTCTATATTTTCCCCATTATCCACAATACATAGTATTGGCAATATGATTTTCACTCTTTATTGTCAACATATCAACAATGTGCGATAGCCACTAATAATCATTTGTTAATGCATGCTTCCAAGTTCTGTATTTGAAAATCTCAGACTTCATATATGGTAAATGATGGAGTAATTTATAATTTTTATGTTGAATTCTTGCTACTTTTAAAAAAATTGTGCTTCTCCTTTTTTAAAGGAGACTTACTTAAGAACTGATAGTCAATTACCTGGATTTTTAGTATTTTTTTGTATCACAAAAAGATTTCTCTGAAGTTTGCACAGGAGTCTATTTGTAGGCAGTTTCCAACTTACTAATGGGTAAGATTCTGAAAGTTAGAAGTTAGCTGTCTGGAATAGATAGTCTCATAGAAAACAGGTTATAGATGGTGATTTGGTTCCTTGGGTAACCTACTGAAACCCATTGACTACATAATGTGGCTGAATAATATTATTTATAGTGCTATAGTATTTAGCTACTGTCTGTCAAGTGACTTTGAAATCTCATTTTGAAATCTAACTTTCGTAGCATTATTCTGATGAATTTTTGGTAGTGCGATTTGACTTTTTCTACCTCCATTCTACCAGTTCACAATGCATTCTAACAGTGGAAATCAAAAAACCTATTGAGATGGAATTTGGGAGGTAAGGAGGACTTACTGATATCCCTAGCTATAGAAAGAAAGTAACTGGGTATCCTGGCTGAAAGAGGAAGGATGTGATGATCCTCATGGCCGTGTTGTGGAGATGTATGTCTGCTTACACATGGCAGGCACCCAATTGGAGGTTTATATATTTTAAAAATAAAGAAGGGGCGGCCGGGCGCGGTGGCTTATGCCTGTAATCCCAACACTTTGGGAGGCCGAGGAGGGCAGATCACAAGGTCGGGAGATCTAGACTGTCCTGGCTAACACGGTGAAACCCCGTCTCCGCTAAAAACACAAAAAATTAGCCGGGCGTGGTAGCGGGCGCCTGTAGTCCCAGCTACTCAGGAGGCTGAGGCAGGAGAATGGTGTGAACCCGGGAGGCGGAGCTTGCAGTGAGCCAAGATGGCGCCACTGCACTCCAGCTTCGGCGACAGAGCGAGACTCCGTCTCAAAAAAAAAAAAAAAAGAAGGGACATTTTATGATTTCTTACACTGCTTAGCCAAAGGTTGGAGAAACCCAATACTTCTGCTTGTTCACCATGCCTCACAGTATATTCCAAGTATTTCCATTGTGTGTCTTCTACTTACTCTGCCACCCTATGCCCCACAATTTGGACTCTTGGTTTTTAAATGGTAGCACAGGTGAGAGTAGGTAAGTTTCTAATACCAGAATTTTTTTGAAATATATTATTATTATTATCATTATCTAGGGACAGCGTTTCATTCTGTCACCTGGGCTGAAGTGCAGTGATGTAATCACAGCTTGCACTGCAGCTTTGAACTCCTAGGCTCAACGGTTTCTTAAGCCTCAGCCTTAATATACAGCCTTATAGGTGTGCATCACTGTTCACAGCTAATTTTACAATTGTTTTCTGTAAAGACAGGATCTTACTATGTTGATCAGACTGGTCTTGAACCCCTGGGCTCAAGTAATCCTCCTGCCTTGGCCTCCCAAAATGCAGGGATTACAGGCATAAGCCACTGTACTTGGCCTGTAATGTATTATTTAATAGGTCTTATATGAGATAGGGTGATATATCCCCATAGGAAGTAGCTGAGGTTGACCCCAAATTAAATATTCTTAAATATAGGACAATTCACCCAAATGAAGAATTGTAATTCCTGTTTAATTACATTATATCTGTTAAGAGTATCAGAAGAAAGTCATATGAAAATGTAAGTAGATGATGGAAAAGTTATTTGGTCACATTATTTTGAAACTCAGTATTTTGAATCATATTCACTTCTTTCACTTCAAATCTTGAAAATTGCACTTTTTTTATTGCCAAGAGGGAAAGCTGAATAAAAGGAAAGTAATGGGGAAAAAAATGAGGGGAGTGATATTGAAAAGGTTCCAAAGATTTATCATTTTAAAGAAAGTAGTTTGATGAATTATGAGTAAAATAGGAAGAATTCAGTTTCCCAAGGAAACACATGAGCTCAAAGTGTAGGGGAAAGGTACTTGGCAATACAAATCATGTATTTTGATTAACCTGGAGCATTTGAAAAAATATGCAGAAACATTTAGCAAACTGAAAACTCAGCTGACTTCATGCCCACCAACCAAGTGAAAAATCTGATTCTTTGTCCTCTAAGCACATAGCTGGCTTCCTCATAAACAGAGTTATCCAGTGTATAGGTTGCATTGGCAAGAAGCCAACAGTGAAATCAAACTCATAAGTATCCTATAGAAAACCCCTCAAATTACATCTGTGCTCTTGCCAGCTGTACTGCCAGGGAACAAGAACTGTACAGATTTCTGTGCAATGACTGGGTTACTTAACACAACTTGATTAGCTCTGTTCCTGCCCTCTCTTTGGCTGACAGCTGACCGCCAGACTGATGTGGTGGATGTAAGACTGAAGTGAATAGAACCACTTATATGCACCTTCTTCTTGTACACTATCACTGTCTTGTACAGTACTCATGCTGATTGACTCCAAAAATTCATTTTGTCACTCATTCAACCCATAGTTTGAAAACTATTGCATTAAAGTAAGCAAATTTTTCCCCCTTTTTTGTTCTTCATATTATTTGGTCTACCATTGTTTTCAAAGAACTGTCTTCTCCACAGGACATTAATTTTATTGCTTGTTTGGATAAAATCATTAGGAAGATACATTTTGTACTCTACTTGTAGTGTATAATCTGTTAATAACAGCATGTATTAAGTGATTAATTGTGCCAGGTCTGTCTCTCTCTCTCTCTTTCTCTTTCTCTTTCTGTTTCTGTTTCTCTCTCTATATATACTGAAGTGAATACAACCGAGAGAGACAGAGGGAGAGACAGAGAGAGAGAGAGAGAGAGAGAGAGAGAGAGAGAGAGAGAAATAGAAGGAGAGAGAAAAAGAATTTTCTCACTTAATCCATATAATTACCTTGTAAGGTAAAAACTATTACTGTACCCATTTTTATAATTGAGGCTCAGATTGGTAGCATACACTTTTCTGATAATAGCACAGTAAATGATAGAGCCAGAATTCACATTCAGGGTTGGTTTATTCCATGACTGTGCTCTTTTCCTAAATCCTAATAACTTCTGAATTTTAGCTTAAAAAATACTTAATTTTTTAGAGTAATTTTAATTTTTTTGTGAAGAGTTGTATTGCAAAGCAAGTAAAAACAGACTTTTAATGATGATTGTTGCATATTTTTAATAAAGTTGAAATTTCTTGATAAAATAATTTTTTCACTGCAAGGAAGAAAAGAAAAAGAAGGGAAGGAAGGGAGGAAGGGAGGGTGGGAGAGAGGGAGGAAGAAAGGATGGAAGAAAGGAAAGGAGGAGGGAGGGAGGAAGGAAGGAAAAAAAGGAAAGAAGAAGGAAAGTAAAAAAGAAAGAGAGAAAGAGAGAAAGAAAGAATAAAGAAAGAAGGAAAAACAGACCCTCCAGAATGTTGGATAGAAAAACTTACTATTCTTTTAAAATCTTAAATAATTAAATCTTGTATATGTCTTCTTTTTAAGTAAAAAAGAAATAGATAAATATGGAATTACATCTTATGCTACAGACCAGTATGTTTTAGCAAGTCAGAGGAACTCAAACATGAATGAAGAGTGGAATTTTCCTTTCATTTTCTATAATAACTATGTTCATTGAAGAGAAAATGGAGGAAAAAATGACCATCATGCCTGGTTTTGAAGAAAAACTTGTTTATGTGTGTAATACATTGGAGAAATTGTTTGGGATTACTTTGACTCTGCAGAAATATGACCACTAAAATTCCTAACCAAGGTGTGGGGCTATCAGATCCATGAAGCTAATTAAATAAAATAAGAATGAGTATTTGTGAAGGTAATTCGCTTACCTCATTTTTCCAGTCCCTTTCTGTAAAATAGAAAATATTTTGAAAAGAAAGTAATGGGTGCAGTTGGCTTTTATGATCTCTTTTTTTCCCTCTTTCCAAACCCTGCCACATTTCTAAATTTAATAGTAGGCGTTTCTTTCTCTCTTTTTCCTTCTTTCTGTCTCTTTTTCCCTCTTTCTCTCCTCTCCTTTCTTTCCTCTCTTTTCCTTCTCTCCTCCATCTTGTCATCTCTTTTGCCCCTTCTTCATTTTGCATTCTTACATGCAACCCTTATAATAATCTCCATTATAATCTTCATTCTTTTATTAGAAAGATGATTCTTGAATCTTCTAGGTAAGGTAGGTGCTAGTGGACCTTGTTTTGGCTCATTAAAAAGATAATCTAGAAAAATAACACCTGTTCTGCCCTTTTGCATCCCATATCCCAAACACACACTTTCAGGAAAGAATCTATTGTCCTATTTCTGGAAAATGTTGAAATGTTGCCCTCTACTTTGTTACCTTCTCAGGAATATGATTTGTCTGTAGGTATTGTATGACCATTAGAGAAAAACCAAAGATTCCAAACTAAAATTTGGCATTAATCCAGGTACTTCTTCCACATTAACTCTAAATAAACCTTTGTGGGCATACTCTTTTTTTTATTTTATTTTATTTTATTTTATTTTATTTTATTTTATTTTTTATTATACTTTAAGTTCTAGGGTACATGTGCATAACGTGCAGGTTTGTTACATATGTATACTTGTACCATGTTGGTGTGCTGCACCCATCAAAATTGATGGGCATACTCTTATACAAGGAGATAGATTTGTTCAATATGTAATAGCTATGTAATGCTACCCCAGAAGAGAATTGAAAACAGGCAAGTGTACTAGATCTAAGCTTCACTGAACTCAGGGTCAGGATTGTAAAACCAGCCTCCTCAAGGGTGCTCACACAAGGTGGAATAGGATGAACTTGGATTAAAGATATTGCACAAAAATATGCTTTGAGGACCAGAGGAAGGTAAGGAGCTCTTTCAGTGATGATACAGTGCAGTAAGAACATGATCAGTAATAGGTAAATGAGATATATTGAGATGTTCCCCAATAGTTCTGTGGGTACACAGATTTGGTTTATGAATAAGGATATAAAATTGCCCACAGAATCATGGCTACAACCATGTTGGACAAATATGCAAATCATGGGGCAATTTAAAGTGTGTTGGTGGGTAGAGTGAGTTGCAGAACAAGAAATAAAGCATTAGTGTATTCAGATGAGACTGGAGGTGAAGGAGAACAGTAATTACTATTTGTTGGGAAATAATTTGCAGAGTTGGTGGTTTATGTAAATGACAGTTTCCTGACTTATTGGGTCTATAGTAATATGTCTATTGTTACTCTAGTGTTACCATGTTTATGTATCTTAATGTGAATCTCTATGTAGAATGCAAGCCCATGCATTTTTAGAAATGTATTCTATTCTTGATTCAGGATTCTTCTGGGTCTTAGAATCATATAATGCTATCAAGGTATTACTTCCCTATAGCACCTTAGGTTCACTAGTTATTAAGGTGACAAAGTAATTTTTATGATGGGGCAAGTACAGAAAAAGTTGAGTATGATTTCTATGTGGAAGTTAACTTTGTTTTGTTACGTGACTTTGAGCTTTAAATCTAACCATGATCTTTTTGGTCACAAGTAATTGGCTGAGCGAAAGTGGTGAGCACATTTCCAGCAATCTGTAATCCATTTAGGCAGACCTCATCCTCACTCTTCGTCACTCTTAATTTCACTATTAAAGTTTTTAATCCATTCAACTATTTCTAACAAAGATACACATTTTACTTCTCTCTTTAACCTCTTATTAAATAGTTTCATCAAATATCTGCAGAGTGGAAGCCAATTGTGCACACTATGTCAGAATGATTCTATAATAACAACTTGCTTTAGGACACATTTTCTGAGTTTATGTGTTTTCAGGGTAAGAGGGAGGGACGGGGATTAACATGTGTTGACATACATACATATGTTATCTCATTTAATTCTTATCAGAATTCTGTGAACAAAATTGCCACAGATTCTTATGTAAAGGTTAACACTTTAAGAAGATGCCAACTTATCCTTGCCATTATAGTGGGCTAAATTAGTGAGAAACAAGTAAGAGGTAAAGATATAAGTGAGCAAATGTGAAAGATAAGACATGAGCCATTACCATTTGCCTTACCTCCACAGTGAATTATGGGAAATAATGGACACAAGGGAGAAAATAATACAGTATTTACTATTACTTTATACCATGCTATCTCAGAAAAGACAAAGATTCATTCTTCTGCCAATGTAGGTAAGGAAGTGTTGGCAGAACCACAGACATAAACCGTTTTTAACACATTTGTGTAATTTGATTTCTAGCAAATGGATCTTTTGATGGCAAAGGGATTTTGACAGAAAAAATGATATAGTAAAGCAGCTTACCTTTTTTAAAAACAGTTTTTGCTTCTTGCTTTCTCATTCCAAATTTCATTAGGTAATAAATAATAATTTTTAAACAAAATACAAAATACTTAAAAAAAAGGTCAGGGCACATTTTTTGTTTTTAGACAGAGTCTTGCTCTGTTGCCAGGCTGGAGTGCAGTGGCGGGATCTCGGCTCATGCAACCTCCACCTCCCGCGTTCAAGCAGTTCTCCTGCCTCAGCCTCCTGAGTAACTGGGACTACAGGTGCCCACTACCATGCCCAGCTAATTTTTGTGTTTTTCGTAGAGACGGGGTTCCATCATGTTGGCCAGGATGATCTCAATCTCTTGACCTCATAATCTGCCCGCCTCGGCCTTCCAAAGTGTTGGGATTACAGGCATGAGACACTGTGCCCGGCCCAGGGCAAATGTTTTTAAAAATATAGACACTACATATTGGGTACTATGCTCACTATCAGGGTGGCAAGATCATTCATACATCAAACCCCAGCAACATGCAATTTACTCATGTGGCAAACCTGCACATGTACCCCAGAACCTAAAATAAAAGTTAGAATAAAAAAATTTTTTAAAGAATTTTTTAAAAAAGAAAAAATAGAGACTTGCTTTTTTTAACTTAAAAACAATTTATGGAGATTTTGTCAGGGTCCTAGCACTGTGGTTGGTTTACAACAGGTGCTAAATAAATATTATTAAATTGAAATGCAGAGATAAATATGTACATGTTCATTCATTCATTCTTTCAATCCACAGACATTTATGGAGGGCCTGAAATGTTCCATGTAGACATGTTTGAGATGTAAATGTGAATAGCATATGAAAGCCAGTTTTAAGTAACTTAAAACTAATGTAGAGACAAGTAAAGGAGAAATCATAACACATTAGTCTTAGAATTGATATGAGAATGAAAAAGTATATGTAGAAATTTGTAATTTGTTGGGAAGAATTGGGGGGAAGCTTCGTTGAGTAGGTTAACACTTGAGCTACCTTTTTTTTTTTCTTTTTTATTATACTTTAAGTTCTCGGGTACATGTGCACAATGTGCAGGTTTGTAACATATGTATGCATGTGGCATGTTGGTGTGCTGCACCCATTAACTCGTCATTTACATTAGGTATATCTTCTAATGCTATCCCTCCTCTCTTCCCCCACCCCACAACAGGCCCCGGTGTGTGATGTTCCCCTTCCTGTGTCCAAGTGATCTCATTGTTCAATTCCCACCTATGAGTGAGAACATGCGGTGTTTGGTTTTCTGTTCTTGCGACAGTTTGCTGAGAATGATGCTTTCCAGCTGCATCCATGTCCCTACAAAGGATATGAACTCATCCTTTCTTGTGGCTGCATAGTATTCCATGGTGTGTATGTGCCACATTTTCTTAATCCAGTCTGTCACTGATGGACATTTGGGCTGGTTCCAAGTCTTTGCTATTGTGAATAGTGCCACAATAAACAAACAGGTGCACGTGTCTTTATAGCAGCATGATTTATAATCCGTTGGGTATATACCCAGTAATGGGATGGCTGGGTCAAATGGTATTTCTAGTTCTAGATCCTTGAGGAATCACAACACTGTCTTCCACAATGGTTGAACTAGTTTACAGTCCCACCAACAGTGTAAAAGTGTTCCTATTTCTCCACATCCTCTCTAGCACCTGTTGTTTCCTGACTTTTTAATGCTCACCATTCTAACTGGTGTGAGATGGTATCTCATTGTGGTTTTGATTTGCATTTCTCTGATGGCTAGAGATGATGAGCATTTCTTTCATGTATCTGTTGGCTGCATAAATGTCTTCTTCTGAGAAGTGTCTGTTCATATCCTTTGCCCACTTTTTGATGGGATTTTTTTTTTCTTGTAAATTTGTTTGAGTTCTTTGTAGGTCTGGATATTAGCCCTTTGTGAGATGAGTAGATTGCAAACATTTTCTCCCATTCTGTAGATTGCCTGTTGACTCTGATGGTAGTTTCTTTTGCTGTGCAGAAGCTCTTTCGTTTAATTAGATCCCATTTGTCAATTTTGGCTTTTGTTGCCATTGCTTTTGGTGTTTTAGACATGAAGTCCTTGCCCATGCTTATATCCTGAATGGTATTGCCTAGGTTTTCTTGTAGGGTTTTTATGGTTTTAGGTGTAACATTTAAGTGTCTAATCCATTTTGAATTAATTTTTGTATAAGGTGTAATGAAGGGATCCAGTTTCAGCTTTCTACTTATGGCCCGCCAGTTTTCCCAGCACCATTTATTAAATAGAGAATCCTTTCCCCATTTCTTGTTTTTGTCAGGTTTGTCAAAGATCAGATGGTTGTAGATGTGTGGTATTATTTTTCAGGGCTCTGTTCTGTTCCATTGGTCTATATCTCTGTTTTGGTACCAGTACCATGCTGTTTTGGTTACTGTAGCATTGTAATATAGTTTGAAGTCAGGTAGGGTGATGCCTCCAGCTTTACTCTTTTGGCTTAGGATTGTCTTGGCAATGCGGGCTCTTTTTTGGTTCCATATGAACTTTAAAGCCGTTTTTTCCAATTCTGTGAAGAAAGTCATTGGTAACTTAATGGGGATGGCATTGAATCTATAAATTACCTTGGGCAGTATGGCCATTTTCATGATATTGATTCTTCCTATCCATGAGCATGGAATGTTCTTCCATTTGTTTGTGTCCTCTTTTATTTCGTTGAGCAGTGGTTTGTAGTTCTTGAAGACGTCCTTCACATCCCTTGTAAGTTGGATTCCTAGGTATTTTATTCTCTTTGAAGCAATTGTGAATGGGAGTTCACTCATGATTTGGCTGTTTGTCTGTTATTGGTGTATAAGAATGCTAGTGACTTTTGCACATTGATTTTGTATCCTGAGACTTTGCTGAAGTTGCTTATCAGCTTAAGGAGATTTTGGGTTGAGACAATGGGGTTTTCTAAATAGACAATCATGTCATCTGCAAAGAGGGACAATTTGACTTTCTCTTTTCGTAATTGAATATCCTTTCTTTTTCTTGCCTGATTGCCCTAGTCAGAACTTCCAACACTATGTTGAATAGGAATGGTGAGAGAGGTCATCCCTGTCTTGTGCCAGTTTTCAAAGGGAATGCTTCCAGTTTTTGCCCATTCAGCATGATATTGGCTGTGGGTTTGTCATAAATAGCTCTTATTATTTTCAGATATGTTCCATCAATACAGAATTTATTGAGAGTTTTTATCATGAAGGGCTGTTGAATTTTGTCAAAAGCCTTTTCTGCATCTATTGAGATAATCATGTGGTTTTTGTCTTTGGTTCTGTTTATATGCTGGATTACATTTATTGATTTGTGTATGTTGAACCAGCCTTGCATCCCAAGGATGAAGCCCACTTAATCATGGTGGATAAGCTTTTCGATGTGCTGCTGGGTTCAGTGTGCCAGTATTTTATTGAGGATTTTTGCATCAATGTTCATCAGGGATATTGGTCTAAAATTCTCTTTTTTTGTTGTGTCTCTGCCAGGCTTTGATATCAGGATGATGTTGGCCTCATGAAATGCGTTAGGGAGGATTCCTTTTTTTTCTATTGATTGGAATAATTTCAGAAGGAATGGTACCAGCTCGTCCTTGAACCTCTGGTAGAATTCGGCTGTGAATCTGTCTGGTCCTGGACTTTTTTGTGGTTGGTAGGCTATTAATTATTGCCTCAATTTCAGAGCTTGTTATGGGTCTATTCAGGGATTCAACTTCTTCCTGGTTTAGTCTTGGGAGAGTGTATGTGTCCAGGAATTTATCCATTTCTTCTAAGTTTTCTAGTTCATTTGCGTAGAGGTGTTTATAGTATTCTCTGATGGTAGTTTGTATTTCTGTGGGGTCGGTGGTGATATCCCTTTTATCATTTTTTATTGCATCTATTTGATTCTTCTCTCTTTTCTTCTTTATTAGTCTTCCCAGCGGTTTATCAGTTTTGTTGGTCTTTTCAAAAAACCATTGAGCTGCTTTTTATAGGGAATTATCTGGAGAGGACATGGAGATAAAATAGTCTAAGATGGGGATATGGTAT
Organism: Piliocolobus tephrosceles; assembly: GCF_002776525.5. Classification (NCBI taxonomy): domain Eukaryota; kingdom Metazoa; phylum Chordata; class Mammalia; order Primates; family Cercopithecidae; genus Piliocolobus; species Piliocolobus tephrosceles. The sequence goes on from NC_045446.1 coordinate 47,862,699, forward strand.
TTGTAAAAGCACCAGACAATAGAAGGGACTATTATGTTTTAGGAATTCTAAAAAGTTCAGTATGATTGCTGCATGTGGTGCAGAGGGAATGGAGGAACGGATTGGGCTGAAAAAAATTATTGAGATTTTGATGGTACAATTGATTATTTCCTGATATGAACCTGGAAGATATTTAATTTCAACTAATTAATTTTGATAAGATGTGTATTTTTCTAGGGAATTACCTGTTTTATTATAATCTCCTGACACATACCTTTTAGTGCCTTTCTTACAGTAGATGAGATGTTAAACTGTTAAAATGATGAAGTTGTGCAGACTGTCATGTGATATGAAAGGACTTTGGAATGATGTATTGCAAAAATTGCTAATCATTTTTTCCTTTAAATGGTCCTTTTTGAGTTGCTTTTTGAATTTTCTTATACTTTGCTAGCCAATAATTTGCTAGAGCAACTTGTGGGTCAGTCAAATGATTCCAAGTTCTAAGAAGTAAAGGCACTAGAAATACACATAAATACAACTTATTTATGGCTAATAATTTTTATTTATATATTTAAGAGAAAAAGATTAAAATGTAAAATATGTGAATGCATGTCATTTTAATAGCTTCAGGGAAATGTTAGCTGGGCATAACTTTGGTTTCTTCATTTCTGTGTTACTTGTGATATATATTTTTAAGGCTTTATTCCAGAGGCAGGTTTCATTTTCACATAAGCGTAAGGTCAGGCTTTACAATATTTGTTATTTAATTTTTTTTTCTTCCAGAGAAACACCTCAGAGGCTCCAGACTTCATTTTAGAGAAATTTTAATTTCTTCAGCTTGAAATTGCTTGGATAGGTCACCACCAGATTATAGAGAGCATGATGTGCTTTACAAGTTGAAAAGTTTTCCACCAAGTAATAGCAGCAGTGAAAATTGTCAGAGAAACAACTAATTAATCTCTGCTCCTTTACAGCTGTTTAATGCAATGCCTAACTAAAAGTCCTGTTAAATTAATTAATGATTTCAATTATGAACTTTTCTCCAAAATGTTATGATTTGTATCAGACTGATAATGCAGTGACCTGGGAGTGTGAAATCTGTGTTATGAAGAGAGTCGCCAGTTAATTGATTCACAGATTATTTAAAGTTTGTTGCACCCAAGGGAGTGCTCAGTTTCACGACAGTCATTTCTTAAAGTGTACAAACTCCTTTTTCACCTTAAGAATGTCTTCAGTTGTTAAGGATGATAAAATATCAGCGTTTTTCTGGAGCTGTAAATCTTAACATTTATGATTTAGAATTTGTAGGGGACTATGAGGAGATTAAACCTATGCTGGAAGGAGGAAAAAGTTATGTAAGTTTGTTAATGCTCTCTTTTGTGGCAACTTTTTTATTGCTTTTGCTTTATTTATTTTAGATAGTTTTCTAAATATCACCCTTTACACTTTTTTAATATTTGCCATACATTGAGGATATTTTATGTTAAAAAACAACATGATTATGCATTCTTAAGAAATTCTGAATTGTAAATAATATAAATTGTTGTGCTAATTGGTATTTGAAGCATTTGGATTACTCCAGGGAGGTGTAACTTGATGCTAGCCTTCAATGTTGGAGCGGGTGCTGACCTCTCAATGCAAGAGCATCAATATCTACAGGACACCTTGAGTATTTTTTGTAGCATATAGGGAAAAATTAAGAGTCATATATACTTGCTTCTAGTCTGGTTATTTTATGCATAACTTAAATAGCAAATAAAAGTGTACATATATGTGCACTGAGAAGGGGGGCATCAATAATGGCATTAATATTTTATAATACATTTATTAGTTTTATTAATGTTTCTATGCTGTGCTTGGGCTGATTTCAGAGTAGATGGTATGGTCATAAGCAAGAATCCTTTACTGAGTGCACATGTCTAACTGAGGTGGAAGGAAAAGAGGTGGTACCTGAGGAGAGATTCTTAAGCAGGAAGAGAGGGCAGCAGGAAGTCTCTGGATGTGACATGAGTGGTGGCTGTAGTATTAGTGGGCTGTAGAATCTCTTCTGTTCTACACACATTTGGGCTTCATGAATAGTTAAAAAGTCCAGTGCTTTTAGGGTGGCTGAACCATACCCTTAGTAGTTTCACTCCAATTTGATAGGCAGTATGAAAAAGTAATTTTTCATTTAATATGAAAAACAAATTTTCCATTAGAGAAATTTGTCTCTCAGCTCTGAATGGGTAGATGTATTTTCAGGATGGAGCAGGAAACTTGTATTCTGGACAGACACTGTGTTTGCAGATTTCATTTATCCTGGTAACTCTTCTGTTTTACTTCTTACATTTTTTTTTCATCCAAGAAAATTGCCCTAAGTGAAGACAAATAGAGAAACAATATTATTAAAAATAAGTTTATCTTTGTTAAACTTGCTGCAGGGCAAAAAGAAATGGACTTGAAAGGGAAGTAAATTTATACTAATTTTTGCATTGTAGGAAATGTACTATTTTAGACACTGACTGACTGCTTCTGTTTTCTAAAATTAAGGAGCCTATAATCTCAGCACCATTAACAAGTGCTGTCATTCAGATACACAGTGTCTGGCTGATTTAAATAAAATGAAATGAAGATAGTTGTTTCTGGTCCCTTGGCTTCACTCATTGCCATAAACATATGCTCTGCGTCCCGCTTCTTTCCATCTTATTTATGACTTTAATTTGTTGTGTGGGCTGCGCTAGAAATTAAATTTAATATAATTCTCCAAGGGACCCTGTCATATAATAACATGGTAATTTCTGTGTATCCTTTTGAAAAATGAGGAAATTAATTCTTCCTGACATGTTCTAATTATTCCAGTGTGAACGGCAAATCCGTTTTTCCTAGCCCCTGAAGTGTTATAGGCAAATGGCTGGTGTTCAAAGCTGAGGTGCTAATGCTGACCAGCAGTGCGTTTAATTTGAAACATGAGCAGACACCTTTCAACACACCTTTGTAATATTGGAGTACTTTACAGAAATTAATTCACTACTTATTTGGCAGCTTAGCCTCAAGGTTATGTTTTTTTATTCATCAATGCTATAGTTATGTTAACATAATGTTTCCTGTTTCCTTCAGTGCTTGGTGTCTATATATGGAACTTAAAGTGTGCAATAGATAGTTTAACTGTATGAAAGAGGAGAATCTAGACACTTCAGAAATACCGGTTGTATGCCAATCTGTGTTTACACTTTATAGAGAGGTGTAGTGAGGTCTTGAATGTTAAACTTAGATATAGTCTATGGTTGGCAGCTTTAACTGAAATTTACATAGTGTAGGAATTATTGGGACAATCTTGCTGTGGAAAGACAATTGTATGCTCTGTTTCCCTGCTGTAAATTTCAGTTGCAAAAATTCAGTTTCTTACACAAGGAATGATACCATGAAAAGACAGTTTGTGAATAAAATTTGATGGAATAAGAATCTCAAGATCTGAACTCTGCCAGGAAGGAAGTAGCTATACTTTGAGAGATAAAGGATTAAAGCAATTTTTTGGTGCTGTAGCTGTGTAACTCATTATTCATTCAGATCAATTGGAAGGTCTATATAGAGTTCGTTAGAGGAATTACAAAAGAACTTACTTTATCTATAATCTTTATTGTGAAACTAGTTGTTATATACATTTCTCTAATCAGGTCAATCATTTGTGTCAGCCCTGATACAACTTCTTTGTTTTAGTGAGCACTTGATAAATGCCATTATATGTTGGCTATTTATTGTGATAAAAAATGAATGCATGAGATTCTACTTAAAATAAAAGATAGAAATACAATTAAACTTAAATAAAAGAAATAGAATTGTATTTGGAGTGACTGTAATTAAGGCTCTCTGTTTATCTGCTTCTGTATCTCTGTATTACATTCCCTTTACATTTCAGCTTAAATAGGAGAAATGTGAATGGTAGCATAATTATTCTGATAAATAGCATTAATGTTGCCCATAGTTTTTCTGTTGACCATTCAGCTGTTAGATATTTAATTTTATTCTGTCTGGCAGTCTACTGGAGGCTACTGTCAGATTTAGATTATGAACAGTGAAGAAAATGATGGAAACTCTCTGTCTTAGCTTTCCCTTATACTTGCCTGATGAAAAAGGTTCTTTTGGCTGGAAACTTGGAAGAACATAACAATATGCTTCTTCCTATTCACCCACATGTCCTCTTGTACTTCTTGTCAGGAGAAGGTTATTATAAGGTTGCTTCTGTGGCATTTAAAGGGTAGGAGCTGGAAGAGGTATCAGGAGGTAAGGAGTGAGCAAGGGGATCTCTTCTTAGACCCAGAGACTATACAGATTGCTCAAGATTTCCTGATCATGGACTTCTCCTTTGTGCCCTAGGGAAGGAAGGGAAATCTGCTGCCCATCTGGCCCCTATTTTTCTTCTTTTGTTTTCTCTGATATTATAGAAAGATTAGCACCCAACAACAGAGATATAGGTAGATCAGATTCTGATCCTATTAGACCAGATCCTCTTCAGAGCCTGATACACCATTTATATAGGTTCTAAGAAAGACTTGAAGATTTCCTGTATTCCTAATATTCTTCAAAATAAAGAATTCATAGAAAGTTCTTGACTAGGTTAAAGCAAGCTGCTCATATATCCAATTCTGCATATACCTAGTTCCATTCTCTTTCTAGGAAAGAAACTGCAAACATTTTTACATGCCTCCATCTCTGGATGCTGCAATCAGTGTGTCCAGCAAAATAAATGAAAAGAGGTAAATATCCCCCAATTTTGAAAATTGTTCTCTTAAAATATTACTTAGGTTCAGTTTTTAGTCATTTTAATTTTAAAAAATCTCATTATAATTTCAAGTTAATGTATAGGAAATGGTTACACTTATTTCTGTATACTCTTTACTTGAATCAAAGAAAATTGGCACATATGTTAAATTTTATTTAAAAATAAGTAAGTTGCAGTTTACTTTGCATATATAGTGTATATATATGTATACACATATATACATACTCACACACACAAAAACATACATACTTCCAAAAGGCCTATACTTGATTTGTCTTTCTTCATTAAACTCATTGATGACCTTCTTTTTACACTAGTAAGCTTGTTTCCTGAATCAAATTTACTCATTTTAGAGGCTTATCCAATTTCGTTTACTGATCGATGACTATAGTTAAGAAAAAGATCTTCCCTACACTCACATATGCTTATATTTGTACAATAACAACTTTTGTTGAGCGTATACCATATACCAGACACTGTACTAATCACTTTAATGAATTGTCTCATGTGAAACTATAAGCAACTCTTTGAGGTAGTTATTATATCTATTTTCCCAGTTTTATACATGAGGAAACTCAGCACAGACAAGTTAAATAATTTTCCCCATATTACATAGTTTACAGGTGGAAGAATGAACATTTTAACATATCAAGTGCTTAGAACAGTGCCTGGCACATAGTAAGCTTTCACTGAATGTTAGTTGCCCCTGTTTTTGTGGTAGAATGCTCTGGGTCCTGAAATTCAAGAATGAGATTAGGAGACTTCCTCCAGAGAAGATGATAGAGAAACTAAACTACTTAGTATTTAAACCTAGCTTATGAACCTAGGTACTTATGACACCTTTAATCTTAATTCACATAAACAGGTATTCTTTGAGTACTTGCAGTTTATAAGGTTCTCTTTTAGGTACTACAAGGCATATAAAAACGCTTCTGCTGTCACGGAGCTTAAAATCTAGTGGGGTTGGGTATGGGGATATGGGAAAATATATAATGACTGTAATACTGGATAGAAGAAGATTAATTTTAAAATAGTTTAGGAGAGAATTTCTAAGGCCCTTACCTTTTTTTTTTTTTTTTTTTTTTTTTTTTTTTTAAATAGAGACAGGGTTTTGCTCTGCCCCACAAGGCCAGACTGCAGTGGCACAATCATAGCTCCCTTCAGCCTTGAGCTCCTGGGGTCAAGCAATCCACCTCCCAGCCTCCCAGGACTTAAAAAGTAGCTGAAACTTCAAGTGTACAATGCCATGCTGGCTGTTTTTTTTTTTTTTTTTTAATTTCTTGTAAAGATGGAGTCTCACTATGTTGACCAGGCTGGTATCGATCTCCTGGCCTTAAACAGTTCTCCCACCTTGGCCTCCCAAAGCGCTGGGATTACATGTTTGAGCCTCCACAGTTGGCCAGGCCCTTACATTCTTAAATGTGCCTACATTCTTGGCCAGATTTTATGCTTGGTTCACAGAAAAGGCTAGGATTCCATGAATAGATGATAGTTTGGGGACAGAACACAGCGGAGTGGTTTCATGCATATTGAATTTAAGAGGCTTCGTGTAGCAATATGTGAAGATATCAGACAGTTAAAATAACAGCAAGGTGTCATTTACCAAAAAATTCTTATGCAAGAGGCACAATTATTCACTGCTCTGAATCTATTTTCTCATTTAATCCTTCCAACAACCCAGTAAAGTAGATATTATTATTACAAAACATTTTACAGATAAGGAAACTGAGACTGAGAAAGATTAACTATTTTGCCTGAAGTTGCAGAGTTGGTAGATGACAGAACCAGGACTTAAAATTAGGTGTTCATGATTCTGTGCTCTTAACTATAAAATTACATTGTGTGGAAGTATGAGTAGGGAACTCAAAAAAGAGTTCTGGGCTAGAGATAGAGATTTGGGAGTTACCTGCAAAGGAGTGATAGATGATATAATGCTGCAGACAGAGAGCGAGGTAAGAGGGAGGGAAGGAGAGAGGGAAAGAGTGAGAGAGGAAATGAGAGATAGAACACCTTAATATTGAAACCCTGAGGGAATGATAAAGGGAGAAGGGAGAAGAGCAGTGAAAGAATAGAGAAAAATAAGTTTTTATGTCATGGAAGTCAAAAGAGGAGAGAATTTCAGTAAGAAAGAAGTGACCAACAGCAATTACTATTTTTTTTTTATTTTTTACCTTGGTAAAATAATTTACCTTGAGTTCCAGGATACATATGCAGAAACGTGCAGTTTGTTACATAGGTAAACGTGTGCCATGGTGGTTTAACAGCAATCACTATTGATTTGATATATTAGTATCGAATTCTGTTGAGAATTTTATAAGAATGAGGATTTGTCAATCGGAGCTTGTTGCTAAGGCCAGGGCTAGATGGCTAAGGACTGCACTGTGAGGATGTTGATGAGGAAATAGTGGTAGAGGGATAGAACACTTTGTAAAGGAACCTGGTAGCTGAGGTAGCAAGTGTCTGGGGCAGTCCCTTAACGGAGAGAGACCACTGAGGGAAGGGTCTTTTTTTTGGAATAGGGAGAACATAATTATGTTTATAAACAGTGGAAAAGCAACCAGGAAAGAAAGAGAGGGGACAAGGAAAATAAAAACAAAAAGAAGAGACAAAAAGGGAGAAGAAACTTTTTTTTTTGCTACTTGAAATAGTTTTGCTGAAAGACTTTTGGTAGGTGTATTAATTTCCTAGGGCTGCTGCTGCTGCTGTAACAAAGTACCATAAACTGAGTGGCTTCAAACAGAAATGTATTGTCTCACACTTCTGGAGGCTAGAAGTCTAAAATCAAGGTGTTGGCAGGGCCATGATCCCTTTGAAACCTGTAGGGAATCTTTTTTTTTTTTTTTCCTCTTCCTAGCTTCTGGTGGTTTGCTGGCAGTCACTGGCTCTTTCAGATCTAAAATTCTATGATTCTGTGACTAATAGACTGTATTATTACAGTGTTCATATTCTTAAAGGGAAACTTACATACAAGTTTTATGCTTTGGCTATTAGCCTTCAAGTTGGTGTTTTATATTTATATTATTATGTGAAGACAATTTAAAGACAATTTGGAATTTGCAAAATATTTAGAACCACTTAAAAATAAATATAAAATATGTTCTAAGGCTAACTTTTCAGTTCTTAAAATCACAAGCCTCTTCGGAAGAAATTAAATTTGATTACATTTAAAATCATGTGATTTAGCATAGAAATAAATATACATATGCAAATTGTTTGTACCCTGAACAATTATTGGTATTCACATGCCTTTATTTTTAATCAATAGTTATTTTCTTTGCTATTGCAATCAAACACGGAAGAAATAATACCTGCAATTTCATTGGCAGTGCAGATGAGCTCTAAATAATAACTTTAAGTTTCAACTGTGGTGAATATTATTATTTAACTTAAATATTGAACTATGAGGCTGCGTAATAGTTGTATGCTTATGTCAGCTGGTTAAATATTTAAGTTAGACTGTTATTATTGAATATTTTATATAACATCTAATATAAACTTGATCATTAAAAAGGACCAATGCAATAATTAAAAATATCTTTAAATATTTATGCTACCACTTTTTTGTGGCTGATTTTATAAATTGTAGCATATTTTCTCTCAAGTATTTGTAATGTTTCATTTATAAGGCATCTCAGACAAATATTTGCTCTAGTTTTCTATTCACTTACAAAACTTCTATTGAGCACTTATGAGCAAAGTATTCTGCTAAGGGCTAAGGATACAAATCTAAATAGAAAAGGGCCTTTTATGTCAAATAATTTTGTAGACTGGAGAGGAAGATGAGACAGATACTTAAGCAATTATAGTACTATATGATATACTTCACTAAATGTCTAAAGTGCTATGGGAGAATAGAAGAAGAAATTAAGAAGACATGTAAAGGGAATTGTCATCAAAGCAGTGACTTTGAGTCAGGTATTAGTAGAAGAGTAGGAGCTAAAAGAAAGAGCAAGCCCCATAATGGCAGCATCTTTAACTTGCTCACTAGTCTATCTTGTGCCTGTAACAATGCCGGGCAATTTAGTAACTATTGTTTTGAATTTTGACAATCTGGTTGGACAAGGATATAAAAGGACATTCCAGAAGCAGAAAAACACGAGCAAAAGTATGGAGACATCAAAGGTTATGACATATGTTGGTTTATCATGGCTGGAATGAGGGGTATGAGGAAGATGACTGAGAGTGTATACTTTGGAGTCAGTCAGAGCAGAGCTGACTTCATTTTATGCTACCTTTATGATTGTGAGTAAAATGCCGAGCCTGTTTTCCTACTCTAAAATATAATTAATATTTATAATGTTGCTAAACAAATTGCCCAGATGTAGTGCCTGGTAAATGGGAAGCATTAAATTGTTAAACCATTATTACATTTTTTTGAGAAAGTGATGTGGCCTAAGACTAGAAGGATACATATGGTTAAAATCCTGAAGGCCTTTGTGCCTTATTAAGGAGTTTGAACTATCTTGTAGATGACTGGGAGCTGTTAAATTTTAGTTTGCTACTGAACATTAGCTACAACATATATACAAGGCACTCTGAAGAGGAGATTTGATAGCTTATAAACTGTATGTTATCCTTTTCATAATATTCTGTTATATAAGTTCAGCATTCCTCATCCTGCTCATATTGCTTAAATATTTGATGCTCCATTCAAGTAGGGAATAGTCAGCGTTAATTTATTGACTTGTTTAAGCAAAGTGACCTTCCTCAAGTCTCCTGGTGTTCGGGGATGGGTTAAATATCACATAACAAAAATCTCAAAATTTGAAAAAGAATAAAATAATTAAATTGGAAGCTGTTATTTATAGGACTGATATATTAATAACCCAAAATATAACTAGAAGTGGCAAGTGGATGATCCATTGGTTGATAATTGAAAGCTGATTGCATTTTTATAGGTCATATTCCAAATCTAGCTGACCTAATAAGGTCTTTTAATAGACCACACGTTCTAGAGTTCATCTGCATACCAAAACCTTCTTGCACAACATCTTACATATTATATATTCACAATTGTTTTTGTTACTAAATGCTATATTTCATATTTCTGTTGATAAAGTCAGTGTTCACTCCATTTTAAAAAATCTCTGGAAGGGCTTTATTTTTTTCTTCAAAAGGATGAAGAGAATGGAAAAATAATGAATGGATGTGTTTTGTTATGAGAAAACTATTTGCTATTGTTAACATTTTCAGGGTAGAAAAGGACAAAAATTTTGCCTTTCTTCATAATTTCAGGTGAAATTAATACTGCTAACCTAAAGGTTTTGGTTAGTCTATCTTTGGCAGTTCAGTCTGGTTCAAGAGGTTTCTATAGGGAGAGAATGATTATTTTTAAAGGCCTTGATATGCCATTTTGAATCCTGAAGCAGAAATCATGTAGCCCTATAAACCTTAAATATTAGAAGATTACTGGCCGTACAGCAAGCCCCCACAGAATGCCTACTGAATAAACGGTTTTAATATTCGAGTCATGGACGTAAGATGAAATGTACTAGGAGCTGAAACTCATGGGAGAAGAATCGATTGTTAAGAATTGGTAGGAAATGGGCTACTACTACCAATGCTTTCTCGATCAGCATTTCTGCTGCTATTATTTGAGCACCTCTAACTGGATTAACTAACTGAATAACTGGATTTTGGTGCTTATTTAAAAGGCAGATTCTTGATGTTTCACCCCAACTTTTTGAATTAGAATCTCTAGATGCCCAGGAATCCTCATTTGAATGACTTCCACAGGTGATTCTAATCACCACAAATATTGAGCTCCACTGTCCTAGAAAAATAATGTGGTAAAAAGCTGAGATTTAAAAAAATAAGACAAATGTAAAACTGGGTTTCTGATTAAGGCAGTCTGTGTCATCGGATACATCTAAAATAATTCGTGTTGAAAAATAACCTTTTAAATTCATTTGGTTTTGTATTTAAAACTCAAGAGTAACAGCATGTGGACAGCTAATTAATACATTATTTCAGTATCATTCATAAATTGCTTTTGAATCCTTGACTTAAAGAGAGACAGTTACACTTTTGACTGTAATTAACTTGGCATGTGCCTTTGAATTAAGAACTGGAATTCTGAACATCTTAAAGAGCTTTAAAAATGGTGCTGATGTCTTTTCATTGTTCCTACTTTACTGGGTGGGGCCCAGATATTTGTCATAAGCGAATTGGTGCTAATTAAAGACTGTATTGCTATCCATCTCTATCAATCAAGGTAAATATATTTTTGAGTTAGTAGAAGGATGGGAAGTGAAAGAGGTGACCTGAAATGCCGTGAAATGAATGCCAATTGAATATAGAGAAAGTATAATTAGTAGGACTTGGTAGTGATTGGTTTGCTAAGGGAACATTTAGGAAAAATCCCCAAACAGCACCATTTCTTTGTTTCTAAACATAATACAGTTTTATTTTCCTTCCTTTTTATGATCTCACATCTTATTTACTATGGAGAACTTAATGATCCCCAGACAGTGTCTAACTGAATGTTAGTGTGTTTAATAGTAAAAATGTCAACATGATAATAATGCCTTATATAATTCAATAGAATATAAGAAATTAGGAAAGTTTTCTATGATAAATACTTGACATGAAATCTAAGTCACAGTGGGACAATTAAAACCTGAGGAGGTTTAGTAACTTCAAGCTACCAATAACAATTAACATTAATATGCTTCATAGTTATTAAAAGGTACATTGTTTTTTCTTTTATAATCTGTGGTTCCATTTTATTCTTTCTCATGCTTTTATTTTTCCTCATGTAGTTTATAAATTGGAATATTTGAATTTGTTTTTGTTTCACCTTGTATCATCGTAACTATAGTTTGGCCTGAAATTCCCAGAGAGCGTTGGGATGTTGCCTAGCTATTATGAGATGACCAGAACTTTAAAAAATTTTGTTCAGCTGTATAAACTGTTTATTTTGGAAATTTGTCTAGTTTATTGTATGGAAGTTATCTCTTAGATGTAGAGTCTACTATGTGCTGGGTACTGTTTGAGAGAACGGGGAGATAGTGAACAAAGCAAAATACCTGCTCTCATTAAGTTTATATTCTAATGGTAGTGGTAGGAGAGATATTAAAAAACAACAAATAAGCAAGTAAAATATATTACAAGGTGATGAGTGATATGAAGAAACTTTAAGCATGGCAAAGGTGTAGGGAGTGCTGAGGTGGGGAGTTTGCTATTTTATAAAATACAGTAAAATCATCTCAACAGATAAGGTGATATTTAAGTTGACACCAGAAAGAAGTGGAGAGGCAAACCATGCAGATATTTGGTAGAAGACCATTCTAGAAAGAGAGAACCAGTGTCCTGACATAGAGGAGCCAACTTGATGAGTTTGAAGAAGAGTAACAGTAAGGAGGCCACAATAGCTGTGTGATGTGATCAGTGAGGACAGGCATAATTTAAACCATTGTAAAGACTTTGGCTTTTACCCTGAGGAAGACGGGAAACCTGAAGAAGATGGGTTCTCAGCAGAAAGGTGACGTGAGTTCTCAGCAGAAAAGTGACATGATCTGACATCTGTGTTAAAAGGTTTGCTCTGGCAACTCTGTTGAGTATAGACTATAGCAGGGAGACTAGTTAGGAGGTGTCTTAGTCGGCTCCGGCTGCTGAAGCAAAATGCCATAAACTGGGTGGCTTATAAACAACAGAAATTTATTTTTCACAGTTCTGGAGGTTGGGAAGTTCAAAATTAAGGCACTGGCTGATCTGTTGTCTGGTGAGCACCCACTTCCTCATAGACAACCAATTTCTCACTCTAACCTCACAAGGTGGAAAGGGCAAGGGGTGTCTCTTGAGGCTTTTTATAAGAGCACTAATCCCATTCAAGACGGCTCTGCCTCAATGACCTAATCAACTTCGAGAAGTCCCACTTTCTAATACAATCACTTTGAGGATGAGGATTTCAGCATATGAATTTTGGGGAGACATAACTAGTCAGACTATAGAAAGAGGCTTTTGCAGCAATCTGGGCAAAAGATAATGGGCTCTTGGATGAATGAATGAGAAAAATGAATGAATGAACAACAAAACAGACATGGATTATATCTGTCTTTCTAAACAAGTATAATAAGAATTGACCTAGTTAGGTAAGTCTTCCCTGAGGAAGTAGGGATTGAGACGAGATCTGAAAGAAGAGTAGGCAATGACAAAGTAAAAGGGCTGGGGTCGGGGTAAGGAATGTGTAAAATATTTTAGGAAAAGGAAAGAGTATATGCAAATTTCCTACGGTGGGAGGAACATGTTGTGTTCCAGGAACCAGAGATTGATAAGTGAGGCCAAAGCTCAGAGAGCCAACATTTATATGCTAATTATATCATGTATTTTGTTTATTTCTCACAATAGTCTGAGGTAGTTTCTATTGTTTCTATTTTATAGTTGAGGAAATTGAAACATACAGAAGTGAAGTGACTTACCCAAGGTCACTAAGACATAGCCAAGCTGGTTTATTTATTATAGCTACCTTCTACCTTCACCAGAGTGTGGGTAGTTCAATGAAGGCAGAGACTTTATTTATTTATTTATTTTTAACTTTTACATTCAAGTGTGCATGTTTGTTGCATAGGTAAACTTGTGTCATAGGGGTTCATTGTACAGATTATTTTATTACCCAGGTATTAAGCCTAGTACTCAGTACTCATAAGTTATTTTTCCTGATTCTCTCCCTTCTTCCACCCTCCACCCTCTGATAGGCCCCAGTGTGTGTTGTTCCCCTCTATATGTCCATGTGTTCTCATCATTTAGCTCCCATTTAACATGTGGTATTTGGTTTTCTGCTCCTGTGTTAGTTTTCTAAGGATAATAGTCTTCAGCTTTATCCATGTCTCTGTGAAGGGCATGATCTCATTCTTTTTTTAATGGCTGCATAGTATTCCATGGTGTATATGTACCACATTTCCTTTATCCAGTCTATCTTTGATGGGCATTTAGGGCGAATCCTTGTCTTTGCTATTGAGAATAGTGCTGCAATGAGCATACACTCTCATGTGTCTTTATAATAGAACAATTTATATTCCTTTGGGTATGTACCCAGTAATGGGACTGCTGGGTCAAGTGGCATTTCTGTCTTTAGGTCTTTGAGGAATTGTCACACTGTCTTCCACAATGGTTGAACTAATTTACACTCTCACCTACAGTGTAACAAGCATTCCGTTTTCTCCACAACTTTGCCAACATCTGTAATTTTTTGACTTTTTAATAATAGTGATTCTGACTGGCTTGAGATGGTATCTCATTGTGGTTTAGATTTGCATTTCTCTAATGATCAGTGATGTTGAACTTTTTTTATATGATTGTTGGCTGCATTAATGTCTTCTTTTGAAAAGTGCATGTTCATGTCCTTTGCCCACTTTTTAGTGGGGTTGTTTGTTTTTTCCTGTAAATTTAAGCTCGTTACAGATGCTGGATATTAGACCTTTCTTGGATGTATAGTTTGCAAAAATTTTCTCCCATTCTTTAGGTTGCTTGTTTGCTCTGTTGATAGCTTCTTTTACTGTGCAGAAGCTTTTTAGTTTAATTAGATCCCATTTGTCAATTTTTGCTTTTGTTGCAATTGCTTCTGGTGTCTTAGTCATGAAATCTTTGCCTATGCTTATGTCCTGAATGATATTGCCTAGGTTGTCTTCCAGGGTTTCTATAATTTGGGGTTTTACAATGAAGTCTTTAATCTATTCTGAATTAATGTTTGTATATGGTGTAAGGAAGGGATCCAGTTTTAATCTTCTGCATATGGCTAGCCAGTTATGCCAGCAACATTTATTGAATAGGGAATCCTTTCCCCATTTCTTGTTTTTGTCAGGTTTGTCAATGATCAGATAGTTGTAGGTGTGTGGTCTTAAACCGGGCGAGGTGGCGGGCGCCTGTAGTCCCAGCTACTCCGGAGGCTGAGGCAGGAGAATGGCATAAACCCGGGAGGCAGAGCTTGCAGTGAGCTGAGATCCGGCCACTGCACTCCAGCCTGGGCGACAACGAAACTCCGTCTCAAAAAAAAAAAAAAAAAAAAAAAAAAAAAAAAAAAAAAATTTCTGGTTTCTCTATTCTGTTCCATTAGTCTATGTGTCTGTTTTTGTGCCAGTACCATGCCGTTTTGGTTACTGTAGCCCTGTAGTATAGTTTGAAGATGGGTAGCATGATACTTCCAGCTTTATTCTTTTTGCTTAGTATTGCTCTGGCTATTCAGGCACTTTTTGTAAATGCCATATGAATTTTAAAACATTTTTTTTTTTTCTTTGAGATGGAGTCTCGCTCTTTCCCCCAGGCTGGAGTGCACTGGCGTGATCTTGGCTCACTGCAAGCTCTGCCTCCTGGGTTCACGCCGTTCTCCTGCCTCAGCCTCCTGAGCAGCTGGGATTACAGGCGCCTGCCACCACGCCCGGCTAATTTTTTGGTGTTTTCAGTAGAGACGGGGTTTCACTGTGTTAACCAGGGTAGTCTCGATCTCCTGACCTCGTGTTCCGCCCATCTTGGTCTCCCAAACTGCTGGGATTACAGGCATGAGCCACTGCGGCTGGCCTTAAAATAGTTTTTTTTTTTTTTTTTCTAGTTCTGTGAAAAATCTCAATGATAGTTTACTAGGAATAGCATTGATTCTATAAATTGCTTTGGACAGTATAGCCATTTCAGTAATATTCATTCTTCCTATCCATGAGAATGTAATGTTTTTCTATTTATATGCATCATCTCTGATTTCTTTGAGCAGTGATTTGTAGTTCTCCTTGTAGAGATCTTTCACCTTCCTAGTTAGCTGTTTTACTAGATATTTTATTCTTTTTGTGGCAATTGTGAATAGGAGTTTGTTCCTGATTTGGATCTCGGCTTGATTGTTGCTGGTGTGTAAGAATGCTAGTGTTTTTTGCACGTGGATTTTGTATCCTAAGACTTTGCTAAAGTTGTTTATCAGCCTAAGAAGCTTTCGGGCTAAGACAGTGGGTTTTTCTAGATATAGGATCATGTTGTCTGTAAACAGGGATAGTTTGACTTCCTCTCTACCTATTCTTTCTCTTGCCTGATTGCCCTGGCCAGGACTTCCAATACTATGTTGATTAGGAGTGGTGAGAGAAGGCATCCTTGCAGAGAACTTATTTTGTTTGAAGCTGTATCCTCAGCAAGTAGAACAGTGCCTAGCACATGTTAGATGTTCACTAAATATTTGCTGAATGAATAAATGAGAGAATGAATTGGAATCAAGGTGTATTTAACTCCAAAGTCCATGTTCTTAACCACATCTTGCATAACCAGTTGCAAATTTACAGCTGTCAGATTGTTTCTTAGAAAATGTTTTGATAAGGGGCCAAAGCATCAGGCCAGTCCAAAGGGAATGAAGAAAAAGAAATGCTAAAGGGGAACTAGCACTGAAGTGGTTCAATATAAATTTGCTATAAACTAGAAAAGATAAGAAGGGAGGAGGAAAAGAAGGCTCTGGTTCTAAAGCCGAGTGGCTAACTTCCATGGTAGCTTTCACTAGAACCTGGGCCTGGAATCTTTTTTTTCTTTGCTATCCCACAGCTGCTCCTTGTTTTGACTTAGCCACTTTGTTTCCTGGGAAGCAGAACATGGTCAACATATCTTTCTGATGTCCTTTAATTCATTCACTCACTAACTCCACTTCCTCAAATATTTTTCTTATTGGGCACTCTCAGATAATTTGTCCCCAGAGCAATATGGCTTGTGGGACACACAAAATATCTCTTGACTTACTGGTTCTGAGTTGGTAGTTCAGGTGTGTAACTTTACGTCTATCTATAGATATTTCTCTTTGAAATGGAACTTTGTGTATCTCACATCTAGGAATTCCATCCATAGTCTTTTCTGTTTCTTCACCTCACCTTGACTTATGTTCTTTTGCCACTTAAAACTATCTTTTCTCTTTTTTCTCAGAGGAAGAAATGTTCCATCTCTGTTCAGAAGGTGACATCACCACTGTGCCTTATTACTTCCATTCCCTCCAGAGAGGATTCCCTCTCTTTCTTTTCATGGTATTGGAGATTCAGGATCCATTTTCTATTTTGCCACTTTCTGGCTTTGGGAAGTTGAATGAGTTACTTGCCTTTTTTGAGTCTCAATTTATTATCTTAAAATACCATTTGTCCTCCTAACCTTGCAAGTTTCTAGTGAGTCAGTTACAATGGTGTATATGAATCCACTTTATAAGCTAGAAAACACCATTCAAATGCAAGATGCTATTATTACAACCTAGTGCACAAATAATTCAGATTTCTTCTTAAGATAGATTTCCTTGACTTTGGTAACCCTTGAAATATCCTTACTTCCTTCTTCCTTTTACTGTCAAACCTTTTGAAAGAATAATCTTTATTTTCTATCTATATCTCCTTATTCCTCTGTCTATTAGAATCTGACTTCTGTTTCATTCTGGCTAACTGTATTGAACGTGCTGCCTTCAGGGTTACTAGAGATTGCCTAATTCCATATTTAATGTATTTTTCTCAGGCCTCACTCTTTTCACTTTCTGTAGTAACTAATATTGTTGACTAAAAATGGCTCATGACAGCACTTAACACAGAGTAGGTATTCAACAAGTTTTTAGTACATAAATGTTCCTCTTTAGCCTTTTTAGATTAATATACTTTTTCTGTTCATAAAACAAATGTGTACATCTCTGAGTTTAGTTCTTTCTCTGCTGTTTTCACTCTGTACTTTCTAGGAGGTCTGATTTATTCTAATGCCTTTTAACTCTACATGGATAGATCTCATGTCTACTTTTCCAGGTCTGTCCTCAGCCTTAGTTCTGCCTGTTTAACTCCATATTTTTACCTGGATGTCTCATTGTCACTTCAAATTCAGCAAGTTTACCATTTATTTCCCCTAAGTCAATCTCTCTTTTTGCCTTTTGTATTTTTGACAGGGATACAAGCACTTAGTCACCCAGACTTGAGACTTTAAAAATGTGTTGACTCCTTTTTCTTTATGTATTATTGCAGTGGTCACTCATTTGTTAATCGAATGTTTATTCAGTATTTGTTACACATAAAGCACTATTCTAGATGCTAGGAATATTGACGTGAAACAAAACAGACAAAAATAACATCACAAGGATCTTATTTTCTGGTCATTTGCATTTATTAATCCATTTGTTCAATAAATATTTATTGAGAGTGATGGTGGTACAATTTTTTATAGGATTGTCAGAGAAGGCTTCTCTGATACAGAGGGATTTGAAGAGAAACCTGAACAAAGTGAGGAAGCAGGCCATGCAAAGTACTGGAAGAAGAACTCCCAGGAAAAGGGAAAAATGTATAGAAAGGCCTTGAAGTGCAAGGATCTTGGCTGTTCAAAGAAAAGTTGGCACCAATAGAGTGATGAGAGTCAAATGGGTGAATAAAAGGGAATTTGGAGACAATATTAGAAAGATAGCTGGTAGCCAGGTTAGGTAGTTCCTCAATAGCATGATGAAGACTCTGGGTTTTTTCTAAGTGAGATAGGAAGCCATTGGAGGATTGGAGAAGCACTATGATATAATTTACGTTTAAAAGATAATCTGGTATTAGAAGAATAGACTATAGAAGAGCAGTTGTGGCAGCAGAAACACCAGTTACAAGACTAATGTAAAGGTGTTTATATGAGAGATGATGATGGCTTGGACTAGAGTTGTAGCAGCAGAAAATGATACATACTATGAATACATAAATTAGAAAAAAAAAAGAAAGAAAAGTTTTTAGAGTAGATGTCACTTCTTCTGTTAGCATGGCTTTGTGAGTTGGCAAAACTTTTCCTTGGAGGTGTCTTTTCCTTAGATGTTTACAGCCCCATGTAGGGTGCATGATTTATTGAGCAGTGCTGGCTAGTTTTGCAGCCTACTTGCTCCTTCAGCTGGGCACCCTTGTGCAGTGAATAGACTGTGTAATGGTACACAACCATTTGGATAGAGGTGAAGGGAGTGCAAATTAACTCTTAAAAAATGTTTTTATTCCCATTATTCTCAAAAGGCCCTTATCACTTCACATGTATTTAATCTCTCCACATAGACTGTAAGGCCACTGAGGACCAGAACTGTTTTATTCTTTGCTTCGGTAGTACCTGACATGGTGTCCTATCTGTAGTCTGAGGTTTGTTGATGGTGAATAATTAAACTATTTATGTCAATCCTTTGCACAGATCATGTTACTAAAGTTTCTGAGGTCTAAAATAGTTCTGCATGTTAATAAAATATAATTATAGCAGCTTATATCCATTGTTAAGAGACATAAACTGTCAAATGTAAAGGCCATTAATGTGACTTATATAAAGGTGGATGTCTTTTTTTCCTGTCATGTAGTATTAGTTGCCATCAGAGAGACTGACTATTTCAATGTACCCAGGTTTATTTTAATAGCTCATACCAACTGCAAAGAAAGTGATAAAATATTTTATTTTTTCATATGTCCTTATTTCAATAATGCAGCAGTATCTTGAAATGAGATAGTATGGATGAAGCAAGTCTAGGGACTGCTGCCAAGTCCTACATAGCAGCAGCATGGAAGTAGTTTAGTCAGTTTCACTAAAAGTTTGAAATCTATTGTATTAGAGGCATGTGCAAAAGCTGTGTTAATTGCTAGCTTATTTTCCATATGGTTCTGTTTTAATGAAGCATATTTAATACAGATGGTTGGAAAGTAAGTTGGGCAATGTGTAAACTGACTCTAACTAATTCTTACAGTGCTTTCACTCCAATAATTAACAGTGCCTTCACTCCAATACTTAACAGTGCCTCTGTAAAGTTCCTTCATTCACAGTTTTTATTTTACTTGAAATATGACCTAAGATAACTAAAAACTATTCTTTCTTTAAACGTGATCTCTGAAAAGAACAAGAACAGTCATAGTTCTTAATTGAAGTCAAAACAAATCAAGTCAAAGATACTGCAGCTTGTTTTCTTTTGTATAATATTGTCAAATTCTGTTCATCATTACTATGACTATTCCTGAAGGTGTTTAATTGAGACAATGGGCATTATAAAGGGTTACATATAGGAACTGAAATGACTTTACCAAATGCTGAAGTTGGGTTTGTTCACATGACACTAATTTTACCTCTTAGGGGATATGAAATAGAATAGTCTAGAATGTTAATATTTCTTATTTGTACATGTTGTATATTTTATGCATTAAAATTGGACTTACTAGATGTTAACATTAAATTAGAAATGAAATTACGGATAAATTGTCCAGCAATACTGTAAAATCTTATTTCATTTTTTTCTATGAGACTCAAATACCAATATATAGTCATTGTGTTTGTCTTCAATCTTTTGAGAGTTCAGATATGTTACCTTGCTTAACAATGATGTGCTGATTTCTTCTAAGTATTTTATTTTGGTACATTTTGGTGTACTTACAAATATGTACAATTGTCTTCATATTTGCTCGAGAATAAGGATATTGTCCCTGTTAGACTCGAGGTTGAATTCTGAGAGGAAAAAAGGGAAACATGGTTCAAAGGGTTTGTATCAATTTTGCCATTTTTTCCTCACATTGTCACTAAAGTATTCTCTTTGTTATCTGAATAAGACATCTGCTAACTAGTCTGGCCCTTTTTACCTGATTGTTTAAGAAGTCTTAGCTAAATGTTAGGCCTTGGAGGCCCAGGAATCTGCTAAATGCTGCTAAGCTTGAAAGACATAATGTCCTTGGTCTGTTTTGTGTCTCCCACTCTTGGATATCTTTGATAAATGACCCCGATGTAAATGTGGGATAAATCAAGCAATGGTGTATTCTAAGCAGTGACTGGCCCAAAAGATTACATCTTAATAAACAATGGATTTTTCTCATATTCTAGAGAGGTTGAAGAATACAGTACAAAAATTAAGTTTTCACCTAACTTAGTTATATAAATATGGGGAGTCCTAACACTGAAGAAAAAAATACTTTTTAAAAAACTAGTTTGTGAGAAATCTTCTAGAATAACAATCCTACGTTTTATCTCTCCCTAGTAGTCTTTCCCAAAGGAAGTTAACATTAGATCAGAAAGTTCTCTGTCCAGATGTATTTGGGGAGTTGTATTGAACATATCCTTTTGCCACAGAAACTAGTCATCTTTAAATGTCAGCTGCAATGTTGAAATTTTATGAGAATGGAAAGGAAGACACATTTTTACTTATTTTAGACTTCCCTTTGGAAAATGTAGTCAGCTGCTGTTGTCTCAAGTTGGAAGGATTTACAAAGTTTTCTTCAAATATTAATCTCAAATATTCATGGAAAACAAATGCAATCCAGAATTAGACAAAAAGAATAAATGTATCTTCCCTTTAAAAACCTTAATAATTGTAGCACATCAGTCTTAGTCATTTTTTGACCTTTTTCTCAATTTATATTTACCCTGGATACTATTCTTTTGTCTTGTTTATTTTAAGCATGGCTTAATTTTTCATGGGAGCAAGAGCTTAAAAACATCAGAGTAAGAAGAGAACAATTACATTTGTGACAATTGTCAATTACTTGCACATTATTCAAGATAGAATATATTTTTCAATTAATGTTAAAAACAGAATTGTAGAATTACTTTTGAGTTTGATTCACTTTGAGAAATCTAAGAAAAAATTTTAAAATCCATTCTGTCACCTTTCCCCCCCTCATGTAGGGCTGTTCTTAAAGTCAAATAGAGTTGCTGTTTGGAATACTCTCTGACTTTGAACTCTGTGGAAAACCACTTTAAGGTACAGGGAGCCTTATGTTAAGTTAGGCAGCCGGAGATGAGCTATTGCCATGGTGTTGATAGTGAGTATGGGAGGGACTCTGAAAATGAGGTTTAAAATATCAGGTTGCCGTGAGTAGCAGTTTTTGGATAGGAAAAATCCGGCTATATTATTCATCATTGTTATCTATATGGCATTGTAATCTAGATGTCAGGTGTTTTTCATCATTATTATCTAGAAGTCAGGTATTTGGGGTCAGGTATCTCTTTTGTTTTTGCAGAAACAATGTTTTTATTTTAGGGAAAATAATATATTTTGCATTTAATTTTTTTTATTTTTAAAATTTCTCAGTATAGTTTTCAGGTCTAATCCTTGAACTATATCTCTTTTGGTCTTGATTTTGTTTTCAAAGAAATAGCAGAGCTTTGTAATAAAATACTGCCCTAAAGAAGAAAGAAATACGATTTTTTTTTACTAGTGTCTGTGGAAAAGCATATAACTGTAATAATATTTTAACTATGGTTTGTATAGACCATACTCATTTAAACTCTATGCAAATCTTTGTTACTTTAGGGCAAACAAGCAACAAAACCATAATGTGTGGTGTAGTGAGCATACACCATAAATTTGATAATCATACTTGTGAATTCATCATATTTTATACAGGAGATTGTTGTAGCATTATGAATAGTAATGTGCAAATGGCATGAAAAAAATGCTGCCACACTCTTGAATCTGTGCCAAGTTGCACTGATTGATAAGTGAAGATATTAAAATAGCAGAAGTTTTACATTGACTTTAATGCATGGAGTTTCCATAATTCCCAATGAATCTGGAATGTTAATATAAATACTCTTTTTGTGAGGCGGTGGGAAACATGCTGCCCAGACTACACATGTTACCCAGCTAGGACTGCCTCTACTGTTCAGAGAAATAGGAGTGGGAGGCTGCCTTAAGTGAAAGTGAAAAAAGGTATTTGTTTAGCTGCATGGCAACACAAATATTTCACTTAGTGAGACTGACAATGCATCTTATTATGTGAGCGGGTGCCAGCTTATAAAAAATTTCTGTTTAACTTTTCATATTAGTTAAAGGTGCCCATGCTTAACTGTTTGAAGCCTGGCAATCAGGTTCCTTCCCTCTCAGTGACCCCCGCTCACACTCCCTGTTGTTGCCCCTAACTTTTTGTCGGCCACTGTTTTTTGTTTTTTCCCCACAGTAATAGATGAGAGAGCTAAGGATATCTGGTGCATTGAATGCTAAGGATATCTGGTCCATTGAATACTGTTAGGAATATGTGGGGAACTCTGCCATGTTGAAGTCAGCCTCGAGCTAGACATTTGTTGCTTCTTCCCATTTCTCTTATTCCTGATGCACTCTTCTTAAGGCTAATTGTTATATTCTGCCTTGACAGTAGAAACATTCAATGGTATTGTTTCAAGTTGACAGTTCCCTGTAGCACTACCATTGCCTGAGTACCAGTTGCATGTTCTCAAGATAAAAAATCCTTGATCTTAAATTCTCCAATCTCTTGCAA
Source organism: Piliocolobus tephrosceles (assembly GCF_002776525.5). NCBI lineage: Eukaryota > Metazoa > Chordata > Mammalia > Primates > Cercopithecidae > Piliocolobus > Piliocolobus tephrosceles. The sequence goes on from NC_045446.1 coordinate 47,885,604, forward strand.
TGCATTCGGATCCTAGGCTGCTTTCCTTTTTATAGTGATAGCAGAAGAAAATGACTTTTAAGTAATATGATTATCATATCACTTAAAAAATTAGTTATTTTATGAATTTCAAAATACCTTTTACTTCAGGAGTACTTGAGATCAAGGTCTCAATGTTTGAATTGCCATGATTCCTGCATTATATGCAATTTCAGTAGTTTTATCAGGATATGGTACTGTAAGGTGAAGGCAAAACACATTTTTAAATGTCTGTGACTATAATGTATAACTGAAAGATTCTTACCATTCACAAGCATAGAATGATATACAAGGACCCACCTAGATGAGTAGTCGAGGAAATATACATTTTTAAAAATAATTTCATCATATTTTTAAAAGCTGTAGCATCAGGAATATTAGAGTTTGTTTAAATATTTCAAAATGTTTTGCCCAATGAGAGAGTGTTGGTTACAGAATGAACTCAGAGAAATGGTTTATAATAGACAAAATACTTTAAAATTATATAAACCAAGAGAGTTAAAACTAGGCATCACTTTGCATGAAGAAATTGAAAACAAATTCAAATAGTAATTGTTTTACACCAATATCTGCATAAGGTCTAAGCAATTGTGTTCCATGGTTATATTTATCTTTCTTTTATAAAAATAGTTGGGGCATTCAACTTTTAAAAAATAATATGTATATGCAGGTATGAGAATTAGAAGCCTATTCTAAAACTGATTTTTTTTTTTTTTTCCAAATTAAGTTGCTGGAAGATTGCAGTAAAATATTTTCCTTTTCTTACTTCCCACTGCTGCATTCTGGTTCTTATCCTATTGCATCTCTGTCTATTTTTAGTATGGATGTTGGTCCTCTTGGAAAAGAGAATCCTCCTAAATCCAGAAGACTATGGCATCATCTGTCATGCAGAAGCCTGAACTGGCTGAGGGGTTGTAAATGCCTGCCCTGCCAAGGACCTTTCTGACTTCTTTACCACCTTATTACGCCAATCAAAGTTGTGAATTTTTGCTGAATTAGTGGCATTCTGGCCCTGTGTCTGGGCCTTTCAGAGAGAAAACACAATATGCTGTCCATTGATAGGATGGGCCAGGGGTATGGATGGCTAGGAGGCAATGCAGTTACAGTCTGGATGGAACCCAATGTAAATGTTTTGCCATTAGCATTCTTGTTAATTAGATAGTCATGGTAAGCCTCAAAGTGCCAATATATGAATTTTTTTAAAAAGCACATTTGGATTTTACTGTGCTTTGTATTATTGCTTAGTTCCTTCTCATCAAAAGCAACTCATTTCCTCTCTTCAAGCAGGACAATACTTCTACTTTCCCACCAAGGCTGGCTGGTTAGGGTAGCTAAATTGGTCCAATATGACAGGACATCAAATTTACATGGGAGGTTCTGACTCTCTTCTATGCTTCAGCATGAAAGGTAGAAGGAAGGTATTGTTCTATTGAATACTTCTATCTCCGTGTCTTCCATCTTGCCCATCCAATTACTAGTTGACATTTAAAGTATTTGGTAGTGGGTTTATGGGGCACTATTGTGATATTTTGTCAAGATTTCATAGTCCCCAAAGTGGAAAAATACCTCTGGTTTCTTGTCAATTACAGTTCTTGGCAGATAATAAGCACCTAATAAATATTTGTTGAATGAGTAATTGAGTAAATTTGTGAAAGTATAGGAAATGTTAACAAGAGAAGAATATACAGTTTTTGAAAGATGCTGCTGAGAATGATTTAGTGTTGTGGACACTTAAAGTCCAAATTCTGAGATTAACTGGTAACCTGTTGAAATGAAGACTCCTTAATTTAAATAATTTGGGGCAGATTTTCAGATTTTATTTTTTAGCTGGTACAAATTAGCCATTATTTTTTTTTTCCAAGAATTGTCAGGTAGCGTTCAGTTTTCCAAATCTGGTATTTTAGAAGGCAGTGGAATCCTCTAAAATGTCATACTTGGAAGACTGCCTACAATTCAGAATAAATTATTTTTATAGTTCCAGAGAGACTAGAGACTTCTTGGAAAATTCTGTACCTATCTGTTGTTTTATATTTTCTTTGCTAAAGGATAATGCTGGAAGCATGATGCTCACCAGTAGGAAAAATTGGCATTTCAGTCTACAGGAAGCTTGGCAAAAGTCTTTTTCTGAACATATTTTTCTTTCTATTAAAGTTTGATTGTGAATCATGTGGGTGTAAATGTGAAGGTGTATTTTTCCAGCTGACCACAGTACATGTGACAGGCAGACTATCTCCAGTGCTCTATTAGCCTACTGTGGTGCTAATGCCTTATGAGGTGAGCACCATGATCATGTTCATTGTACAGAGAGGTAGGCAGCAGAGTAAGTGTATATTCTTTAAAGAGCTACGTATTGGGACAAATCCCTTGTGAAGTCATGTGTGCTAAACTTTATGCCGAATATTTAAAATCAAAGGACTATCTAGGATCCCAGATCCCAACAGTGTTCCTCATAACTTTACTTTTTTAACCTAGGAATTGATACACTCAGGAGGCATTTTTTTCTTCAAGATTCTCTTTACTATTATTTTCCTCAATGACATGCCATTTAGATTGCTAGATAATCTAGAAGTTTGCTGGTATCCCTTATGATTGATCATTTATTCTGCCTGTGTATTCCATGGTGTTCTTTGTGCATATTATTTTTAATTAAAACATAATAATTGTACATATTTATGGGGTACAGAGTGATATTTCAATATAGGTATACAATGTGTAATGATCAAATCAGGATAATTAGCATATCCATCACCTCAAACATTTATCATTTTTGTTTTGAGAACATTCAAAATCATATTCTCTTCTAGCTACTTGAAAATACACAGTAAATTGTTAACTATAGCCACCCTTCAATGCTATAGAAAACTAGATTCTCCTATGTAGTATTCTACAGAAATTCCTCTATCTAGCTGTAATTTTGTATCCTTTAACCAACTTCTCCCTGTTTTTCTCCCTGTTACCTTTCCTATCCTCCAGTAGTTACTATTCCACTCTACTGCTATGAAATTAGCTTTTTTTTTTTTTAAGCATCTACATGAGAATGAGAATATGCAGTATTTATCTTTCTGTGCCTGGCTTATTTCACTAAACAAATAGTTAGATTTTATTTGCTGGTCAGAAGGTAACAAAAGTATTTGTAGGGGCCTAGATATTTTTATTTGCTTGCCGAATTAAGCAGATAATTTACATGTCTAGTCTCTCAAATATTCAAACATACTTCCCATTACATGTGGGAGGCTTACTTCATATTTTATTACTCATTTGCAAAATAAAAATATTGAAAAAAGAATATGTATCTTGGGTATCTTCTGCATATAATGCCCAATACAGACGTATTTGAAGAGTTCCATTCTTTATACATTGTGAATATAATGACTACCAAAGGATTCTAGCATACATTATTTATAGCTCTCAAAATCTTCTAATATTGAATAACACAATGCATTAAAATATAGAACATTACAAAACAGCTTGCATTTATATTATCCTCTCATCCAAAATTCTATAGATATTTGGAACTGACATAGAAGCAGTTTGTATTTTCTTGATATATGTCATGTAATTTCTTGTACCTGGAATACTTCTGTTGAACATACTTACTTGTAGGAATTTCATCCATCTTTAAAGGCCTAGCTACTTGTAGTCTTCTGTGATCTCGCTTCTATGATCTGAACTCCCATAGCATTTTGTCTCTCTCTTTTTGGTCTTGTCACAATTTATCTTTTTAGTAATTGTGAACAGTCCTTTCACTAACACTAGCTCCTGATGAAAGTTTTGTGTTTTATTTTTTAAACTTGCAGGGATATTAAGTCTAATCCATCTTACTACATGACCATATGTAATGCCCATTGTTCAGGAAGCACTCAGTTTATAATTACTGAGGGAATTAGTTAAAAATTCTGCAAATTTCCATATTCCCAATTCTTTTCATAATTTGCCAAATTTGCATTGCTCTTTTTCTTTTCTTTTCTTTTTTTCTTTTTTTTTTTTTTTTTGAGACGGAGTCTTGCTCTGTCACCCAGGCTGGGGTGCAGTGGCGCAATCTCGGCTCACTGCAATCTCTGCCTCCCGGGTTCACGCCATTCTCCTGACTCAGCCTCCGGAGTAGCTGGGATTACAGGCGCCCGCCACCTCGCCCGCCTAGTTTTTTGTATTTTTCTTAGTAGAGACGGGGTTTCACCCTGTTAGCCAGGATGGTCTCGATCTCCTGACCTCGTGATCCGCCCGTCTCGGCCTCCCAAAGTGCTGGGATTACAGGCTTGAGCCACCGCGCCTGGCCGCATTGCTCTTCTTACATTTAGCTTTTCTTATATGTGCTGCTAGCTTTTACTATTTTCATGTTATCCTGAGAGTTACGCAAAAAGTAGTTTCTTGAATTTGCAGATGAGTTAAATGAAACGTTTTTGAAGAATGTGAAGTGTGTTATTTATCCTGCGACCTGAACAAAATCTGGAGCTTTTGATGGGGGAAAACAAAAAGAAGGAATTGGCATGTCACTCTCATTATCACTGCTCATGCTGCTTCTCTCCCGCTGCCAGTTATGATTTTGGAGAAGTGGGGACCATGACATGTTTCTTTGTATCATCTGTAGCACGATAGTTTGCTCATTGTCAGTGCTCTAAATGTATGCATAAAATGAATGTGTGAATGAATTTGACATAAATGAATATTGTTTTTGGTACCTCAGCCATTCTTTCCTTTAAGGGCTTTCCAGTTTAGTTTCCCCAGGCTTCTTTTGCATTTATGTTCTCCTTCCAGTCCCTCATATAAAACTCTCCTTTCGGTAAAGAATTGGGTGACTATACTCAACCCAAGATATTAATGGCCAAAAAATGTTAGACTTTTGTGGTATATGCATTTAAAAGTGTAGAAGTCGGTCGGGCGCAGTGGCTAATGCCTGTAATCCCAGCACTTTGGAGGCTGAGATGGGCGGATCACCTGAGGTCAGGAGTTTGAGACCAGCCTGGTCAACATGGCGAAATCCTGTCTCCACTAAAAATACAAAAATTAACCAGACATGGTGGCAGGTGCCTGTAATCCCAGTTACTTGGGAGGCTGAGGCTGGAGAATCGCTTGAATCGAGGATGCGGAGGTTACAGTGAGCCAAGATCACGTCACTGCACTCCAGCCTGGGCCACAAAAGCGAAACTCCATCTGAAAAAAAAAAAAAAAAAAAAAAAAACAGTAGAAGTCTTTTCAGATACAAATTAAAATAAATGAATTAAGTTATATGGGATCCTCATTAATGTTTATAGTGGCCTTTAAACAGTTTTTATATTACTTAAGGATCCATGAAAATAAATTTTTAGAGATGGGTAGCTAGGCCTCTGTAAATCTTTGCAAGAGTTCTAAGAATTTAGACTTAAAGGGGATGATGGAATGATTATTTTGAGTAGCTGTCTCTGAAGTAAGAGAAGGGACAAAAGTTGTCGAATAAAGAATACTTTTATTCTCATTTGCCTTAAGAATTCCTGGATTCATGTTTTTTGTCCCCCTTTTGGGACTACTAGAAACAATTCAAAGAAGTTTTTGCTGTGCAACTGCTATTAAATGAAGTTTGCAATTGTTTTTATATTTTTCCTCTGAAGTTCCCTCACTGTAATAATTATTGTCCAAAGAAACTCTTATGAATTATGCTGTTTAGTGTTTTCACTATGCAGCATTTGTTCTGGTTTTCTTTTGGGGAACAACTCTTCTTTCACTTTTGGTACCTGTGGTTGAGGTGGAACTGCCTTTATCCTCTCAAGTCATAGGGAGTGGGCATTGCATACTCCTGGCAACAGTGGTTGGTTCAGAAATAAACATGTTATCCAAGCCAAGCCAGTGAGACTCAATCCTGGGATATTTCCTGGAATTATTGGGAAGGAATAATTCCCAATAATTTCATCTTTGTCACTGAAAGGGGAGAGCCTGCCTGAGAGAGAGAAGGAGAAAAACCAATTTCCTAATTATACCATTTTAATACCGAGTCCAGGTGTGTTAGAAGGCAGGACTTTTCAATTAAGTGAACCAATAAATTATTTTTGTTTGCCTGTTGGTTTACTTATTTATTTGTTAGAGGTGGAGGTCTCACAGTATTGCCCAGGCTGGTCTGAGGTCATCCAGGCTTAAGTGATCCTCCTGCCTTAGCCTCCTGAGTAGCTGGGACTGCAGGCACATGCCATGGTGCCCAACTGACAAATTGTTTTTTGATTAAAAAAAGCTACTTTGAGTTGTTTTTTTTTTTTTTTTTTTTATCACTTACACAACTAAGTGTTGTAATGCATACAGCCAAAGTTGCATAACTGCACAACTGTTATGGTGGATGCATATATGGATATACCTGATTTGGAGAAATATTTTAATGTCCATTGTCTCACCTAATATTTGCAACTTATTCTAGTTTACTTTTCATGAGCATAAAGGAGTATGGGTTTTATGATGAAATGTGTTACTGTTTAAACAAGTATAGTTTTAGCTGAAATAATGTTATTAGCATTGTCAAGGAATAAAATGCAAATGAGATTATATAAATAGATAAAATACAGACTTTTAGTTTACATTTATTTTGAAAATAGAACAAATTTATTGAATTTCTATATCTAGCTTTCTGTATGTCATTTTCCTTTTTTCTAAATGAAAGAAGTTGAAATGTGCTTATATTTTTGATATTCACTTATTTATAGCAATTAGATATTTTTCTTAGATATACAAGTTCAACAGGAATTGGAAGAGTGCTTTATCTGCCTACGCTCTGAAGAAATATTCTCTGCTTGTGACATTTTTGTATGTTAATCCTTTTCATTAATGTATAATTGTTAATGGATTTGCTTCAAACTAGAGATCTCACTAGTTTAGAAAACAAAACAAAAATGAATATTGTAGGACAAATTTTGCTGTTCACCTAGAAAACATAATCTGGATTTGAAAGAAAATTTATTCTCCAAATATGACTATGCAAATTCTGCTTGACTTTGTTTAGTCACTTTTAAAGGAGTAATGTTTTTAAGTTATATTTCTTGCTCTTTTAGGAGGTCTGCATTTTGTTTGTGTTTTCATATTGAAATATGCATGTAAAGACTAGGTTGATAGTTTAATTCTCTCTCTTAAGCACAGGCTGGACCATTTTGTAGTAAGATTTTATTACTTAAAAATCCCAACATTAAAATAAGATCCTGTTTTTTTAATCCATGAAATTAAAAGATATATATTCTCAATGAAATTGGTCTTTTTTACCTGGCAAGTCTTAAGTGCCAGGGTCTTAAGTTGGCAGTTTTTTCCCTAGCCCTTATAGATATGTCTCTCAGTTATAAGAGCCTCAGATTTAAGTCCCTTGAGTGTTGATACTTTCATTAGGAAAAGATTGGGGTGCTAACTAGTTTATGAGAGGAAGGGCCTCATTAGAACAATTTTAAAATTAAGTCAAAATTGAAAAGGCCAATTAACCTTTGAAAGTCCATGCAGACAACAGCACATTTGGAATAGCATGCACACTTAGTTATATGGGTGGAGTTTCTCAGAGGTAGTAGATTTTACAGTTTTACTATCAGTCATTGTGTAGAATTTCCCCTTTCCTCAAATGACCCCAAATTTGCAACCAAGACCAAATACAATTCAAAATGGATAAAATTCCTCCTAGGAAGAGCCTTCTCTGACACTATCCCTTTCCTGTTCCTTTACCCCGTCTATGTGGTGATTTTTCTTTTTCTTTTTTGTTTTTTTCAGTCACTCACTATCTCCCCTACCCTAAATTGTTCATAGGATAGTATCACATAGTAGTCACATGCACTTTTTTAATTATTTTTGGTTAAAAGTTACGTTAAAACAACAAGAAAAAAGATAAAACCTCTCATACACTTCCACAGTGTGTCATCTGTTTTCATTTTTAGCTGCTTATTTCCAGTCCTTGTTCATATCATTTTTTTTTTTTTTTTTTTTTTGAGACAGGTTCTCGCTCTGTTGCCCAGGCTGGAGTGCAGTGGCATGATCATGACTCACTGCAGTCTCAACCTCCCAGGCCCAAGTGATCCTCCAATCTCAGCTCCCCCAAGTAGCTGGGATTACAGGTGCACACCACCATGCCTGGCTAATTTTCTTTGTTTTTTTTGTAGAGATGAGGTTTTGCTTCATTGCCCAGGCTAGTCTCAAACTCCTGGGCTCAAGGAGTCTTCCTGCCTTGGTCTCCCAAAGTGCCAGTGTTACAAGCATAAGCCATTGTGCCTGCCCCTTTTAAAAACTAATTTAATGTAACTGCAGTTACATCATAGATGTCATTGTGTGTTCTTTGTTTTTTACTTAATGTTAAATAATAAATATTTCCCACCACAAAGAGCTTGTCATGACCTACACAAGCACTTACGGAAGCCCTGGTGTGTCTTACCTTTTTTGGGTCAGAACTGCTATTTGGGCATTATTTTATTATTTTATTTTTAAAAACTCATTTAAGATTTAAAAACCTTTTAAATTTATTTAGTTTTTGGGCAAATTATAATCATATGTATTTATGGGATACACTGTAATATGATATATGTATGCATGTGAAATGTATACATGTGGAATGGTAGAATCAAACTAACATATCCATCACCTTAAATACTTACCATGTGTTCCTCCTGCCTAATTGTAACTTTGTACCCTTTAACCAACATCTCCCTATTCCTCCCCATTCCCACCCAACCTCTGGTAACCACCTACTGCTTTCTGCTTCTATTGAGTTCAGTTGTTTTAGATTCCACATATAAGGGAGAACATGTGGTTTTTGGTTTTCTATATATTTGGGCCTTATTTTAGATAGTCTTCCTCTTGGCCTTGAGTTATTCTATTTAAAATTAACCTGAAGCTTTTTTCTTTTTTCTTTTTTTTTTTAAGCTGAGGGAAGACATTGTTTCTGTCTTTGATGGCAATGCATCCTAAATTTTACCAATAGCTATACAGTTTTTGGTAGGTTTTATCTTGTATCTATTGCATCTGTTGGGATGTTTATAGAGTTATTCTTTAATCTGTGAATATGGTATTATTGGTAGATTTTCTGAACCATTTAGGATAACCGTGACAAAACCTATTTGTTCTCAGTGGATTTTCATTTACACTATAGAATTAGTTAAAATTTAAAGGATATTTGTAACTGTGTTCATGATTAGTCAGTAATTTTCTCTTCTTCTAGTGTGTCTATTTTATTTTGGAATCAAGGATAGATATTCTAGCCTTAAAAAATGCATTCAGAGTCATATATATCTATCTTAGTGTGGAAGGAACTCATGATATTACCTTTCCTAGAGGCATTTGCAATCAATTTAAGTTAAAACTCTTAACTGGGAGGAAAAATATTTTTATGTTTAAAGAATTTTGAAACATAAACATAACTGTTTCCCTCCAGCCCTCTGCCTTTTTATTTTTTTGGTTAGGGGACTGCAAGAAGAAAGTTGGGGATAGAGAAAATGTTGGTAAAGAATGGAGGTTGTTGCCATAAGCCTCTGTCATAGCAATGCAATTATTTTGATGATTATCTATGACTACTTTTTTGGTAGGCCTATGGTTTAATCCATTGGAATTAAGAAGATAGCAAGTTGATGGCATTGGTTAGGGAAGATATTATCAAAGAAGGTGTTAAATGAACAGAGAAGAAAGCTCTTGTACCAAAGTTAAAGGTGATCTGAGACTTAAATACTTTAGTCTGTTTATGTACCAAATGTCCTTTATAAAGGCAAAAGGGTAGGACTTCTCCTTCAGGTCCCACAATTACCCCATTGGTTGCATTGAGCCATTTATGACATCATTCTTCTTCTGAGCCTTTCCTTGGGGTTAGTTTTAGTCATATTTTTATCTCTGTAAAACATCAGGCTGGGAGGTGGTGTGTGCCTGTAGTCTCAACTGCTAGGGAGCCTGAGGCAGGAAGACTACTTGAGCACAGGAGTTCAAGGCCAGCCTGTGTAACTTAGTGAGACCATATCTCTCTGGGGAAAAAAAAAAAAAATCTGGGAAGGTAGGTGTGGCTTCACATGTAATTTGACCCATGTTTCATCTCATTTCATCCTGTCATCCTGTAAAAAATAGTTTAAAACAAATGTTAGAAACTCTAAACATGGGGCTTCCTAAATATCTGATGTGACTGATGATATAATTTCTTTTAAGACAGTATGCTTACTTTTTTTCTGTTCTTATCTGTTCTTCTAATTGTATGATAATTTTAATCAACACAACATTTAAGCATGTACTATGTACCAGATGAGATATATGTATGCATGTGAAATATGTATGTGTGAAATGATAGAATCAAGTGAATGGATCTGTAGAGACAATGTTCTTAAGGAGTTTGAGCTTTCCTTTTCTGTCTTTGTTCTTTATGGTCCTTTCCTTTTCTGATATGCAAGCACTTTTGTTTCTCTTGGCCTCTCTGTCAAAGCAAAGAGACTTTTAAAGGAAATTTTGAGTCGAACCTAAGCTGCTTCCTTTGAGAAGAATTAGTACAGCTCTCTGAACATGGACTTATTGTTTGTTTAGAATGCAGTGTTAACGAGGGCACAATGCTAGCCTTGATTTTTATATGGACCTATTAGCTTTGCTCTTTTCCATGACCTTGAATCACAGCTCCAGTAATTGATACTTACTAAAGACCAGGTGAGAGGAGTTGGTTGATCAAAACACTAGAAAAATAGGACAAATAGCATTCTTGCCTGTTATCATTCTTATTTATAAAAGGCAAACCATCACCCAGGGCTTTGCTTTAAAACAAAATTATTATTAAAATAAGTTGTAAAGGAACGTGGAAAAAATGAAAAGGGAATACAAATGATTTTATTATGTCATTTATTTTTTTTCCTTTCTGTATTAATTAGGTAATTCTTAAGAATGTCTTCTCCGTGTCATTTAGTTTCCTTTTTAATATCTTTGGATGCAAGATTGAGCTTTGCTGGCCTTTATTTCTTGTTCCTCAGGTGTTAGTGCCAGCTTTGGCAACCTCATTGTCAGTGCTGGCTCAAATGAAGGAATGGCTGAAGGCTCCTTTTGGAGACCCACTTCATTGGTTATTTTAATTGCTCAGAGGGATAATTGTTGAGTAGTGCTACAGGATAGTATTTCCCTTGCCATAGGGGTTAGGAATTCTGCCCAGTAATCACTCCTATTCCTGTTGGATGTGTGTCTGTGAGTGGAAAGACTGGTAACTGGCTTGAGATATATCTCTAAAGCTGTATATAGGGACTGTTAGATTAACTTTGGGAAACTGGTGCAGTCATCATGGATACTTTCCTCATTTATCTTTTGTAGAAACAAAATTTGCAAAGCTTAAAATTAGCTTCTTAATCATCTTATTCTAGGGCACCTTCTCATGTAGTGAGAAATATAAATACTAAGATATCAGACCAATTTTCTTTGCATTACTTTTTCACAGACAAAGTTCTTGGAGGAACAATAGAGACATAAGTGATAGGGATTGGACTTCAAAAGAATTTTTATTTTTAAACACTGCTATTGTGGCTATATCTGCTGTTGTAAGGAGGTGTGAAATACTGTTTTCTGGTATTCTGTGGAATAAAACTGTACTCTCTAAGATATAGTAATGAACAAAATTCTGGGTCTAGTATCCATTAGATAGCTCCTCAAACTTTGCTTCTGTCAGTGGAAGGGAAGCATCTGAGATAAAAATGTTTGTAGTTTTGAAACCTCTTATTAAGGTATAACTGATTCACAATAATTCAGTACACAAAAATAAATGGCGAACTTGTATAGGTTACATTTTAGGATTAGCTTAATAGTTGTAATTTTTAAATTGGAAGTCAATGGAGATAAGGTGTGATGGGGTTGTTTGTTAACTATCTTTTAAAGAATTTTTCTCACTTATTAAAATAAAAATGACATCAATTTTGAGTGGCTATGTAGACAGCATTAGTTAAAATGGAACAAAACAGAAGCTTCTGCTGATGAACTTTGGGAGTCATCAAATGACCTTGGCCTCTTTGCTAATACTGAGTACTTTAAAGGTCCCAGTTCTTCTTCATCCTTCCTTCTATTTATGACCTTTGCCCTAAAACTTTGCAGTTCCCTTCCAATATTGATAGGGCATTTGTCCTCATGACTGGACTCTGAGATCAGTCATTTAGCTTACATTGGCCAATGGGATGTTAGCTTATGTGACACAGGTAGAGGCTTGTAAAAGCACTTGTACATTTCTGTTCACACTCTTGCTCTTTTCTCTCACTATAGAACAATCCTGGGCTAGCGTGTTGGGGGATGAGACATACAAAGCAGAGTTGAGTTATACCAGTTGTCCCAGCCAAGGCCAACCACAAGATATGTTAGTGAACTCAACTAAAACCAGAGAAATGTCCAGCTGACCTACAGATGCATAAATTAAAAAAAAACTTACTGATTTAAGCCACTAAGTTTTGGGTTGGTTAAACCTGTGCATTCTTATGGCTGTAGATAATTGATACAACCTCAAATAATACTCCTTTTCAAATGAGTCCATGGGATAGATGGCACTGATGATCCTCAGTGATTTCTTGTTCCAATGAAAATATTTCCTGTTGGTTTCAAGAAATTTCTAGAGCAAGCTACTCAGGAGTATTTGTGTGAGACTTAAAGTGGATTATGTTTTCTCTGTGGGGAATTGTGGAGATATTTTCCATCTAGTCCACATATTAACCTAATGTATAGTGGGGCACAGAACCATTTAGTCCATAAAGAAAGATAAAGCAGAAAATACCTAGAAGTAGGCAAGTAATTGAGGTAAGTTCATACAGTAGGAAATGCAAAGGACAATATATCCTTTGTCAAGAGCAATTTTGACTAAGGAGAAGTAGCAGTGGATGTAGTCAGTACACAGAAGGCAAAAACAACATTTAGAAAAAGGAAACTCGATTTACCTTTGAGCTGGTTAAAGACAAAATGGTGTAAAAATCAGTGCTATGAAAAAAGACTGAGCTTTCAAACCTTAGCTCCATTTATACTCTGCAAGCTCAACTTATTAAAGAGGCAGAGGGGAGAGGGATAGGTTGGGGAAGGTTGGATGAAAAGAGGCAAAGAGTCGGTTTTGTTGGGGCATGGTTCTTTAATTCATTGTGCTTCGCAGTCAAATGACTGTTGCCTTTTCTAACTTCAGACTGTATATAGTATTGCTATTTCATTTACTTTCTTTTGTAATAGAAAGAAGTCTGCCTTTTAGTGATTATATAAAAAGTAGCTGGCTGAGAGTCTTCTGGACAGAAGTAGGGCCTCACTGAACACATCCAAACAGTCAGACCCTCCATTCATCTGAAGCTGTATTTGGAGAAGGGGTGTTAGATGGGGGACCTGTACTTGGTTAATTCATCATATTACTTGGAAAGGTCCTTATTATTGTGCACAGCAGTGTGGTCACCTGGCGGTAGGTCATTAGCATTTAGTCTTCTTTTCCTCACAACAATGTACAACATGCTAATTAGGATATTCTGAAAGCTAAGTAACCTGTTTTAAAAATCAGACATTTTAATTTGCAGCTTTAATGGCTGTTTTTATAATAACTGGCTTTATTGGGGGGTAAAAGCACTTCTCATGTTCCACTAGCAAGGCAGAGTATAACAGAAGCTGACAAAATTAAAAACCTCATAATGCGACCTTTGCCTGGGATAAAAGGCTGTTTCATAACAATTTCCTTTTGTTCTTTGTTTAAGCCATTACTCTAAAAGGAGCCTCCGATTAATCTAAGTAAATGCATCATTACAGTACTAATCCATGTCCTTCTGTCAGTGTCTGTTTTAATTAAATAAGAAATGCTAGCAGAAAGATATCACACACAAAGCTGTGATTGGAGAAAGAAGCACTGGTTGATCAAGGAAAAGATTAAAAAGAGCTTTAGTGTTTTGTCCATTTGCATAATTCTAGTTGCTACAGAGTTTCAGGTTGAAAAGAAAACTTACAAAAGAGTTTAAAACATTTCATTCTTATAGATTTGAAATAATGGGATTTACCAATGAAATTCTAAGCATTCCATTTATCACGTTAAACATTCCACAGCAAGGAACAGAACGAATGGCTTGGGGTGTGTCTTTTAAACCTTTTATGCAATACTGTCTTGTATCCATGAAAACATACATGTCAAATTTTCATGTGTTTCTTCTTATTTTAGGTAAAGTTGATGGTGAAACCTGGTTGTGGGCATACAATGTGATTTATTTTTCCTTTTTAAAGTATCTTGAAACTTTTAGTTTAGTTTTGCTTTTTGAAAAAATGGTTTTCAATTGATAACATGTTAAGAATTTAGGTGCTTAATTGGTTGTTAACAGTAAAAGTACATTTAATAAATGCTTATGAAATGAATATTGTTACATTGATACACAGAAACTCTTCTTAGCAGTAGTGTTGCAGAATTCCCATGGTGAGGGCTTTCTTAATATACCGGCCATTATTTGATGTAATGAGAAAGTGTGCAACAGTGAGATTGTTAATTAATTTAGCCTAACAAGATGAAGATAACTGAAGCAAAGCACAGTTTGAATGAAGCAAGAGGTCTTATTTACAATTTAATACATTTTTATATAATGCAGATTTTACTTGGTAAAAAACAAACAGACCCTCACCCCAAATACCCTCTAACAGCAAAAGTACATCCCTTCCCCACAATTCAACACTAAAATCTTGGTTTGACTTTACAGAAAACATGTACTGTGGCCCCATATGGAAGACACTTTTACAGTGTGTAAACAGTGCTTTTCTACAGCTAAGAATCCTACACTAGTTAACCTTTAACTTCAGTATTTTGTTATTCTCAATATAGACTGGGTATGACCATAAGAATAATTATTTAGAAACCTTTGGGTTTCTTGTTCTCCAGGTTATCCTGAGACATCTTGCTTTAATTATTTAATAATAATTCTATTTTAATTCTTTTTCTTAACCAAAGAAGCTCAAAAGTGGGAAAAGAAAAGAAAAAACAAGCTGTGTGTCTTTTTACATGTGCTTGAATCTTTAGCAATTGTACAGAATTCTTAAATTAGCATTATTTTTTAAAGTCTCCTTTTTAATTATTAATGAGCTTTATCCAGTATTTGACCTTTTATCATTCTTGTTTTCTGCTCAGAAGTACTTCCTTCCTTCCAACTGTAGTTAGAAAAGACTCTCTCTTATCTTATGTTACTGTAGGCAGTGGTAACAGGGCTCTCTACAAATGGTGTTATTATGGTCACTATGTTTTTGTCTCAGGGGTCACGAACAAATCCATGCAACTGCTTCTAAGGATTTCAATAAATAGGACTTTTTATCCAGACAATCGCCTTTTATGTTACTTTTAAACAAAACTACTAGTCCATCAAGAGTTTCAAAAGAAAACAATTCTACAGAGTGCCGGTATGGCCGCACAGACCAATCATCATGGCACCCATTCTCCAGTCCTTTATTTTTCAAGTCCACAACAATAGGTTGTTGATTCAATGGACAAGACCAGAACAATTAAGTTCTCTGTTTAGCAGCAGTGCAGCATTTTAATGCCCTTCTCTAATAATGGTCTCATTATTGTTATTCTAAGACTGGGCCTCAGGAGGAGGAATATTTGCTGGAGGTACGTCATTATTTTGCAAATTTCGATTAGCTCATCATGTTGTCTGTAGTGTGAAAATCGTAGCTAATTAGGGCAGCCAGTTAGACTACCAGCTTTTGAGCTTATGAGTTAAAAGGTAGCATACTTGATAGGCCAGTGATGTGAAAAAGGTGGTAAAAAGGAGGATTAGAGCAGTTGCCTTAGTAACTCCAACTTCCATCTGTGAAGGAACAATGGACTTGTGTTTCTCCCCCACCTTGGTGTAAAAATTGGTTTTGTTTTGAAAGGACAGGGTTCTTTTTATGACAATCTGGAATTCAGCCCAACTGAGTGTAGTTTTAGTTGTTAGGAGAGACCATTGGGGATAGGAAAGATGAAAGGTCATGGTGAGCTTCAAGGACATGAAAGGTTGTTGTCTCATGTAACAATAGTAGATTGTTTTTTTTTTTTTTTCCTAATATTTCTAGCCAGCCCCTAAGTCAGGTGATGGAACAAATACCTACAGTTTAGTCAGGTGAAACAGGAGTGGGTGGAGGAAGGAAAGAAGAAAAATGGGGTAAGAGAGAGTTTGTATTTTGTTAAAAAAAAATTGAAAGGGTAACTCCAGTCTGCTTTTATTAAACAAAGCGATATTTCTTTGTCACCATCTCTGAGACTCCAGTATGCTTTGGATGGTTTGCCTCTGTGGGCCATCACATCTCTGGGAAGCTCTCCAATGTGTTAGGAAATGTGATTTAAGCTTTCTTTCTGAACTCCCAGGAGGACCAATGATGTGATACTTAACAATAAATTTAGTTGTTGTAGCTTTCTCACATTATTGGTGTTCTTAAAAGGTTTTCCTTCAAATGCACACTGAATAAAATGAATGATAAATATGAAAGAAATTTGTTTCACCACTCTACGGGATTTTATCATAAATTCTATGACTTCCATCACTGAAAGTTTACAGGAAACTGTTTAGATGTTGCTGCAATAGCAACACAAATTTTTCTCTATGTACATAAGAAAATGCCACAAATTTAAGAGCTATTGGGGGTTTGTATACAGAGGAGGCAATAGGAAAAGAGTGAATACAGTGTTGTTTTTTTTTTTTTAAACCCTCAAAACAAAATCACCCTTTCTAGGTTTAAAATACTTTATTTCAGCAAAATGAGTGATTTGTATTTTCCTTCCATATCAATATTAAAACATTTAGGGGCGTTGTTGGTGGTGATGTGTGTATGTATATTTTAAGAACTAGAGAGTGTATAGGAACAAGTGTACTTTTTCTTTCTAAGCAAAAACATCATCTCTTGATGATTTGAGAAACCTTCATATTTATTCTTTTCTATAGTCCCAAAACAACCTTTATGTGATTGAAGCTGGACTTGGTCCAGGGGGTTGGGGAGATTTTCAAATTCTCTTTTAATGCTTGGTCTTTGTTTTCTTGTTCTAGCCAACCATCCTATTGCTGTAGCCTTTATTCTTTTGAGAAGCTGTGTTCCTTTGATTTATTATAGATACCTTATAGACTTAAAGTAATATAATGAAACTTTAGAGCTTAATGACTTTTGAGGTCTTCTAGTCCAAATCTTATATTTGAAAATTTAAAAAGCGAGACTGGAAAGTTGAAATGACTTGCCCAAGACAACTTGACTAATTAGAGGTAGACAGCTGCCATTTGCTACATGGTTTAAATATAAATACTGAAATCGAAAGAAGACTGGAAAAACATTATAAAAAAAATGTCTCACTTATTTGCTGGTCATTTTATTGGTTGAGGGGAGATGGAATAAAGCTAACACCTGGTAGTCGTGGTAGGGTCTGGGATTCAGAAAAGACTTTTTTTTGGTAACTATTAAAGCTCCATTTTAAATAAATGGAGATTTTTTGCCCTGTCAAAAACAAACAACAAACAACAGCAACAACAACAACAAACTCCAGCGTAACTGGGAAGGTATTAGCATAGGATCCAGAATCTGCAAGCCTTTCTTGGTCCAGGCACTGTGTGAGATACTTTCATATGCATTGTTATAATTTACAATTTAAACAGTATTTCTAGTGTGGTAAATTAGTTAACTGTTCTTTTTCCTAGATTTTGTATTTGTAGAAAGGGATCCAATGTTATTCAATTTCATTAGGTGTTATGAGACATAAAAATTGGTATATAATTGAAAAATGCAATACACATTTGGCAGAATATTGTAAGACTGCAAATTATTATTTATGCAAACACAGATATCACAAAACACATATGGATTATAATGTTTAGATCAATATAAAGTCCATGGTTTATTTTTGGCACCATTCAGAAAGTATTTAGAAATTTGAGGCTATATTTAATCATAAAGGAGGAAATACAATAACTTATAATTTTACCTTATTCTTTCATAATGAAATTTACTTCCTAGTAATATTTTGTTATATTTCATATAAGTCTTTTATCTATGTATGTATGAGAAGGAAGAACATGACCAGCTTGTTTACTGCCCTCTCTCTGGTACCCAGAATAGTGCCCGGCTCATAGAAGGTACTCAAAAAATAGTTGTTGAGCAAATGAAAAAATGTTCTGCAAGATTGGATCATACTATACATACATTTTTGTATCTAAAAACTCATTTTATTGATTTTTTTATGTTAATAGTCTTGGAGAACATTTTTAATCACTACATCGTGTGCCGTCATACGGATGTACCACAATTTGTTTTACCATTACATTAGTGACTTACAGCTTTTCACTATTATAGTACAAAAGTATATTTATAAGAATGTCTTGTTTATTCTTAAAATGGTAAAAATGTTAACATGGATGAAAAATAACTCCCATGATTGTACTATAATGATCTCACCAAACTTCATCACCTCCTTCAAGTTTCTGCTTAAATGTCTTCTTAGTGAGCTCTGCCTTGAGCATCCTATTTAAAATTGCAACCTGCTAAACAATCCTGTTCTCTCTAATGCTGTTCTATTTGTTTCCAGAACCTTTTTCAATATTGAACACACTATATAATTTGTGTATCGTTTAAATGTATTGGCTTTCTTTCCAACTTGAATATAAGGTCTATGATGGCAGGTAATTTTTGACTGTTTTTGTTGCTCATATTCCTCAGTGTCTTGAACAATGCCTAGAACATTGTACATGTTCAACAATATTTATTGAATGGTTTAATGAAACTTTTAAAAATGGAACTTTTAAAAAATTCGACATTCTTCAGTTTCAATGGAACTGAAACTGTTTTTTTTTTTTTTTTTTGAGATGGAGTCTCACTGTGTCACCCAGGCTGGAGTGCAGTGGAACCATGTTGGCTCACTGCAACCTCCATCTCCTGGGTTTAAGCAATTCTCCTGCCTCAGCCTCCTGAGTAGCTGGGATTACAGGCACCCACTACCATGCCCGGCTAATTTTTTAATATTTTTAGTAGAGATGGGGTTTCACCATGTTGACCAGGCTGGTCTCGAACTCCTGACCTCTGGTGATCCACCTGCCTCGACCTCCCAAAGTGCTGGGATTATAGGCGTGAGCCACCGCGCCCAGCCAACTATCTGTTTTTTTAAGTTAAGAATCCTTTTTTCTTCACATGGGCAACTCTTATCAACCAATTTATACACTGGCTAAAACTTAGATTTTCTCCCCTTGAACATGTACACATTATCCAATTAAATCAAATTATGGCACTTGATTGAATCTTAGGGCAATGTTGGATAAAGTCAAATGTCATGTAACAAATACCCCAAGCTTTTGCTTCTTCAAGTCAGTCTGAATTCTGTCTTTAGGTAGATGGTTTTGGATGAGAAATGTCACCAGTATCACTCCTTATCCCTTTCCTCACCTGGAAGTCCTTCTGGTAAGAACCTTAAGGCTTAAGTATGAACTGGCAAACTCAGGTTAATCTGATTATTTATCTATACTTTGGGATGATTTTGCCTTAGTCTTCCCCTAACTAATATTGGTCATATTCTTAAAATTTCCTTAGGAAAGACATTTTACAAACTTCTATTTAGTTTTTCACTGTGTATGGTTTATACTTTCCTTTAAAAATAATATAGTACTCAGGAGGCTGAGGTGAGAGGATCACTTGGGTTTATCCGTTTGAGGTTGCAGTGAGCTATGATAGTGCCATTGCACTCCAACTTGATCAATAGAGTGAGACCCAGTTTCTTAAAATAAAATAAAATAAAATAATATAAAACAATAAAAATATTACCATTTTATCTGTGAATATGTTAATAATATTTTATATAATAACAATTTATATAGCTATAGTAATCCCTTATATTTATATGGTATTTATAGTTTCAAAGCTTTTTAATAAACGTGATCCTGTTTAATTATAAAAATAACCCTATGAGACACACAGGGCCTTGTTTATTATATTCATTTTGCAGATGAGGAACTGAAGCACAGAAAAGTTAAGAGACTTAGTCTAGATCGTAAATCTAGGAAGTGGTAGAGAGGCCAAGAAAAATCCGTTTTCTGAGTTCTACTAGTTCAGTAATGTCTTTTTTCTTTTAGTCACTTTAACCTTCTCTCATAATCATCTTTTGAATCATCATCTTTTTGTTGACCTTTCTTAAAAGATTCTATGAAAATAAAAATAAATGATCAGAATTTAAAATTTTTTAAAAATATGATTTTACTTGGTCTACTAGTGATTCCAGTTCTCAAGGGTTTTCCTTTAGGTTTTTATGTTTTTTTTTTTTTTTTTTTTTTATAGCCTTTATCTTTTCCTTCATTCTGGCTATCAACATGGCCTTTTGTAGCAATTTGTGAAACCACTGGCTGCCATGTCTGCCTTTTGACCTTATAGAAGAAATACATAAAACAGAATATTAAAGAGTTTCATAAAGCAGAGAAAGGAAAAAAATATCTAGGGTAAGTGGTACTTAGAGACATAGGCGGCTAGGCCTCAGTAAGACCCATAGACAACAAGTGGAGTTAAAGGACAGATTCTAGTTTTTTTCCTATAATGGAGTATATAGTTATGGGTGTCAGTTGTCCAACCTTTTAGCTAATACATTGTGTCTGCTATATTAACTTTCTCCCAAGACTGTTCCTATCCTAGTAGACCCTTATTACTCTGCTCCACACCTGCTATGATGAATAGACTTGCTTATTCACATCCAGAAATATGAAATAGATAATTAGCTAAAAGGTCAGGGAATGGTTATGGTTTTAGATGGACTACTGCACTCAGCTACAGAAAAACAAGGTGGAATCTTAGTTATTGGAATGAAGGCAAAAGGTCAAGGTCAAACTAGCAATAAGGCATATAATTTTATTTTGAGTTCTAAGGGATTATATTGGAGTTCTTCTTGGGTGAGTTTAAGGTGATCCTAGAGCAGTGGCTCTCTAACTTTTAAGGTATGTAAGAATCACTTGGGTGGTTAGGACTTGTCAAGTGGGACCCAGGTGTCTATATTTTTCGCAAGCATCCTAGATTATTCTGATGCAAGTGTTTATAGATTGCATTTGCAGAAAATTGCCATGAAGCCTAGGATGACATTTATTGTAGGATAAGGGACCATGTCACTACAACTGTTGAGAGAGGAGGCATTTGGAATTTGAAAGTCAGACCTTTCTACTAAGAGAAAAATGTATGCCTTGTGCCCAGAGCTGAGTTTTGTTTATCTGCATATAAAAAGCAATAAACATGGGCTGGTATGCACTGGACTGGTGTGCTGTAAGCCTGTTAGATTTTTCTCTTCATGTATCTTGTATCTTGTATTTATGACCTGAATGCTTTTGTAATATCTAACAAAGATTTATACCGTTTAGTGTAAAAAAAGTAAGGCTGATTATTATTTTGGGCCTAATCTAAACTGTCCCTCATTTTTACTTTCCTTTTGATATCTACCTGATTAAATTTCCCCTGTTCCTTCTACCTTCATAAATTAAATAGCATGAGTTGGGCAGACTGCTGTAATGCTAAGGGTTAACCAGAAGAGAATTACAAATGAACTATCTAGAAAGTTGATTATTAATCCAGCTAGAGAAGAAATATGCTTTTACTTAGCAAGAATGAGTATCCGAAGAGCTGATAATATTGTTCAGGCAGTGGGGTGGGATGGCGGAGCTTGGTAAGTAAAAAAAAACTTGGAATTAATCTTTTATGTCTACTTTTTAAAATGATTAGCATGTTGATATATTTAAACAATTAAGTCTAAAATGAATTTACAAGCTGCTGGAACAAATCTAAAAAGTTCTAAATCTGTTTGTTAACGAGATCCCTATACATGCTATTGGTAGACAGTAACTAAAAACTATTTACATAAGTAGATAAATATATTTAATTTTGAATATTTAGAAAAATACATGATTAGATTTGTGATTAAGAACAAGGAAATGGGCATGGAGAAGTGATTACTAAAACAATCTAAGTCCAAACCTCAAGGAATATAAACTGAAGAATCTTGAATGACAAACTCTCTTGTTTTTTTTCACAAGAGGAAGTTCTGGGTTCTTAGGTATTAAAATATAGTTTAAAGTAAAATATTCACGTAAAGATTCAGTGAGGTATTTTCCAGATGTCTAGTTAACAAAAACTGTTACAGGTTCTGATATTTTTGGGGTCCCAGTACTCATTTCATCATGATGTTGAATAAGGACTTTTCTAAAGACAGCTTTTATGGTATTTGTGAATTGCAAGGAAAGAGAAATGAGAGGATCTGTGCTATTTGTACAAAGAAAATTAAGTGAAAAGATATGATTTTAATAATGTTCTTCCACTAAAGACTGCTCCTCCTGTTGTAGAAGAAATTTTGATATCAATATTCAATTCTATAAGATTGAGGTTTTGCATGAATTACTTCTTATTACAAAAATGAGCCTTTTAAACATAATGTGGACCATACATTATTGAATATTATTGAAACTCTATGTAACCATAAGTCATTTCAATGTACTATTGTTGTACTTAGGAGAAGTTAGGAAATATATTAAACTTGCCTTAAATTGCAATTCCACACAAACAAATGCACATTTTCTTCCAGTATACTTCTTGAGTGGGAATAAAAACAATTCAAATTAGCATTTTGTCATTTAATGCTTAAATGAGCACAGAAAAAATATCTTTTTCAAAAACTAAAAATTCAGTGTTGGAAATCTACATTATATGTGTGCATGTGTTGGTGTGTGTGTATTTGTGAAAATACATAGTATACATGCTTTCAAAATGCCAGAGCACTATTTAGTCCTATATACTTGACTTTTGTTAGTTCTAATGTTCTGGCCTATGTTTAAAACTGGGGATAGTAGATTATCGTAAGTGAAATAATAAAAATAGTTAACATTTATTGAGCTCTTGTGTGCTAAATGCTGTGTTTTTAATCTCATTTAATCCTCATATTAACTCTGTGCTTGTTGGAAAGCTGTAAGGATTATAGTGTATGCTAAAACAAAAGATAGCTAATTGAAGAACCCCTAACATCTGATGCTAACAGTCTAGAGAATAAAGGCTCAGGAAACAAAATGAGTAAGAGGGGAGATCTCTAAATTCTATGTGCTTGAATTTCTCAAAATTGAAAGATTTGATATGAGCCTGAGAACGAAGAGGGAAGGGAAATGAATCAGTGAATTCTTAGCATTCATTAATTCTTTAAACAATTTTTATTATGAAAATTTCAGTCATATAAAAAATGTTTAAAGAATGGTATAAATACCTGTGTTTATAAGAAATAAAACATTACTAATATAGTTGAAGCCTTTTCTAGTTTTACATCTCCCTGTCTTCATGCTAGTGGTAATGAGTCAGGCATTTGGTGTCTTTCATTCACACGCTTCTTAAAAAAAATTGTGCTTAAGTTCCATATTCCTTGCATGGTAGGGAAAACCCCACCTACCATTCTTTGGGATCCAAGAAATACTTTTTCTTGGCTTCCTATTATACTTTAATTAAACAAACAAAAAATATTCTTAACATAAAAGACCCTGGCCCCACAGAATCTGACCCCTGTATTGCCAGCCTCAGCTCTTGTCTTTCTCCCAAATCATTCTTTCTGATCCAGCTACTGTACTGGTCTAGTGTCAGTTTCGTGGACCCTCTAAATTCTTTTCTACACCAAGATATTCACATAATGCTGTGTTCTCACCTGGAAGGCACCACTTTCCACTCTTCATCAGAGTGATTCCTATCCATTCTTCAGGTCCCTGTTTAAATGCCATTTATTCAGAGAAATGCTTCCTGCTCCTTCCAATGCAAATCTTGTCTCCCTGCAAATATCTTGTTTCTCATCCTTTAATTTATTTTACAGCAGATATTGCAATTTGAAATTATGTATCTGTGTGGTTTTTGTTTAGTGTCTGTCCTTCACTCAGGACTGGCCCATTTTGTTCTTGGATGTTTTACTTAGCATGTAGCACACACGGTCTTGCACATTACAAGCATTCAGTAAATATTTGTTGTTGTTATCAGGAAGAGGAATGTAGTGAATTAGAAAGAGTGAAAAAAGGGAGATTGAGAGAAAGCAAAGTACATAAAAATAGAGTCTGTTGGTTGGTTTGGATGTACTGTTTAGAGAAAATATTCAACTTGATGCTAGCTAAGATTGGGGTGAGGGTGGTGGTAGAAATGTTTTTGTTTCTTAATATCTAGCTATAAAACATTTAACAGCTTTTCTTCATTGTTGTTTCTTGTTTTTCCGTGTAGTCTGTCACTTTGTGTCCTTGCTTTGGGGAATCTGTATTCCTGGACACAGGAACTGAACTTTCAAATTTTAAACTCATGGAGCAGCCCCAGTGGCTATAATCTTATTGTGGAAATGCTATAATGGGCTGTAAAAATCTGGAAAAATTTAAGACGCAGTTGAGAAAAAAATACCTGGTATTTTTGCAGAGAAAAGCCATGAGACCACATGGAAGGGTTTTAAGGTAGATAACAATAACCAAAATATTCATAGTGTTGCCAGTTGCTAAAATATTGGTAGACACTTTTGTTTTTCTTCAGGAGAATATAAAAAGGTTATCAAAACATTAAAAAGAAAATGAAGTCAGTCTGAGAGGATGGCTGGGGTTTATGAAATGTCAGAATATACTTATATTATATTCTACGTAAATCTTTGCTGGCATTTGTAATTAAGTCCAAGGCTAAAAGATTATGCTGGAACCTTTTTTTGTTGGTGATGAGGGAAAAGGAGACAAAAAAGAGGATTTAATTAAAATGTTTTGGTTTTAAAAGGAGGGGATTTATAGAGTGTCTCACTTGAAGTCGTAGAAGGTGCCATTATTAATAACATTGCACCTTATATTTTTATTACATGTTATACTTTCAAGTGAACTTTTTCATATATTATCTTATACTTTTTTAACTTATCTGCATTTTAAGAGCAGTAAATGACTATGGAATTATAATAGTGCCTTTTTCCATCTTCTTCAATGATATACATAGTAAAAATACACTTAAAAGTTTCAATCTCACAATATTTGGAAAGATGAAAAGTCAGTAGATTCCTTTGAGGCCTTATAGTAACCCTGTGAGATGGTTAAAGTAGAGCTGTTATTATCTTTGTTTCACAGCTAGGAAAATTGGGACAAAAATCAGACAAGAGCCAGGACTGAAACCTTGTTTTTCCTTTTTAAATGCATAGGTGTAACTTTCTAGATAAGATGCATATTCACCTCATCCCTGCACTCCCCAAAAGATTTAGATGGGAAGTTATGTTCTTCTAAGGGCCAGGATGAATTAGGTGGATGTCCTCCGTAAGTTTTCTAGATTTGAAAGTTTTTTTTTTTTTCTACTTTCCTAAAGATGCAAAGTAGTTAACAATTTCCAGCATATGGAACTGAGATGGTTAAAAGCATGTAATTAACAGAGACACATTACTAAGCCTAATTATAAGTTAAGGTTTATCAGATGAAGTTTAGTGGTTAATTCCTTGCCTGATATCTTAGGTTTCCAAAAATAAGAAGATACAGTTGTGGGCTCAAAAGAATGAAATATCATAATTTTTAGTAAATGAGCTGTGGCTCAAATGAAGCCATGTGATAAGGCAGAAGATAGTAGCCTCTTGGGTAGACAACCAAGTCACATGAGCTGAAGATGGGTTGGTGCCCATTTAAAAGATATTTTAAAAGAGAAAGTAAAGAGCAATGTGTATGTCACTTATATATACATGTGCAGATAGGTAGAGGGATATTTTTTGAAAACAAATGCCAGGAAGTATTTTTAATGATTACCCAAGAAAGCTGTTGCTTCATTAAGGTAAAAGCCATATCTTCTTGTTTTTTTTTTTTTTTTTCAACTGAACAAATAGTCTAGTTGCAGAGAAATTCAGTTTCTAACACTTTCCTGGGCTCATTGGCAAAAGCTTCCCTTAGGTTAAAAGAATGAAGCATGGTTATTCTGAAAAACAGAAATCTTAGGAGAATTCAGTGTGTGTCCTG
Source organism: Piliocolobus tephrosceles (assembly GCF_002776525.5). Lineage (NCBI taxonomy): Eukaryota > Metazoa > Chordata > Mammalia > Primates > Cercopithecidae > Piliocolobus > Piliocolobus tephrosceles. Next base: position 47,911,466 of record NC_045446.1, read on the forward strand.
AGATGGCTGAGTGCTGTCATAGGGAAAAGAGTGTATACTGTGGAGCACTAGACGCAAGTTAGTAGTTGAAAGTCTCAGGGAATCAGAGTCATGGGCAAGCAGAAAAAATAATTTTGTAGCAGTTATGGTTGATTAAAAATGGAATGGGCTTTTTGTTGAGATGCTGAAGATCTTGTCATTAGAAAGAATTAAGGAGACAGATTAAAATGTTGAGTTATTCTAAATTAAAGTTTATGAGAAGATGTCCTCTGTGAGTCACTTGGCTAAGGCAGGGAAGTGAGTCAACTTAAGGGACAAACATATATTCCTCTATTATGTGAAGCCAATAATGAAGTTCATGAAGGCCAGATGTACTTTCTGGGTTGCTCAAGCATATGAATAATAAAAAAAGGTGTGTTTTTATCTGTAGACAGCCAATTGATATCTGGAATTACCCCAAGTAAGAACTTTAGACTTCACCATGTATCCCCAAACCTCATAAGAATTGGTGTGAGTGGAACTGTGTTATAAAGGGAAACAAGAGAAATCATTTTGTTTCTCCATAGGGTACAGATCTGGAAAATAAAAATTTTAATCTGCATTTGGAAGAACAGGCTTTAAAAGTAACAAAAATTTTATTTACTTATCTTTAAAAAGCTTCTGATCTTCTGACACATTAAAAAGATAATAGATCACATGTTTAAGCACTTTAGAGATTTTCTGTTATTTTAGTTTCTCTTACTGAGGTAATACTTTCATTTAAAACCTTAAGAATATTTTAAATTTAGACAAGTAAGACACAAATACATTCTTATTGTAGAACAGTGCCTGGTATATAGTGGACTGTCATTAAGCATTTGTTGAATTAATAATTATTGAAAAAAAGATGAGCAAAATTTTTCTTAATGTCTTTTCTCACCCTAAAGACTCTTTCTTTTCCCAAGAATAACTATTATTTTCAATTTTGTTTGTATCCTTTCAGACTTCTTGTATAATCACATACAAATGTATGCCATTATATAGAAACGTGCAGCTTTATTTCGTGTCAGGGTAGCAGTTTCCCCTTTTACACATATTGCTTTATAGTTTACATGCTTTTTTTCACTTAAAATGATGGCTTGGAGGTCTATGTCAGTTTATATAGCTTTATCTCATTTCCTTCTACATAATATTTTGTACTATATATGTACCATTGTTGTATTGATAGACATCTGAGTTATTTCCAATTTTAATATTCTCAACTGAAATTTTAGGTATTTAAATATTGAGGATGGCAAAACCTGACATCTTTTAAAATATATAAAATCAGTATAGAAAATTTCTACTTGGTAGAGTTATGAAAATTAAATAGAAAGATAAAGGCACCTAGCACTCAGTGAACCTTCAATAAATATTAGTCCTCTCCCTTCCTTTCATCTTCTCTTAAATCATTTGCATGAGGATAGGATTGAAAGAATAAGGAAATATGATCTTTCACATACTCATTTTCATCTTTACTTATATGTTACTTGTATTGCTCACTGAATGTTTAATTCCCAGTCTGAAGGCTGTTGAAGGTATTGACTGATTTAGTGCCTCTTTCACCCGTTGTTCTTTAATGACTGGCTGAGGAGAAACATGTTTACTGATAATGAATTAATTCATTCACTGATGACTGAACATCAATTTGTGCCTACTATATGCCAGATACAAAGGGTATAACATGAAAAAAGATATGATTCTCACAAGAATCTTGCAAATTTGTCACCAAGACAGACACATAAACTAATAAATATAGAATAATGTGACAAGAGCTTGGGTAAATCAGGGATGGGAACAACTAGATGAGCAGTCAGGGAATGTTTTCTTTTTTTATTATTATACTTTAAATTCTGGATTACATGTGCAGAATGTACAGTTTTGTTACATAGGTATATATGTGCCATGGTGGTTTGCTGCAACCATCAACCCGTCACCTACATTAGGTATTTCTCATAATGTTATCCTTCCCCTAGCCCCCCACCCCCACAGGCCCCAGTGTGTGATGTTCCCCTCCCTGTGTCCATGTGTTCTTATTGTTCACCTCCCACTTATGAGTGAGAACATGCAGTGTTTGGTTTTCTGATCTTGTGATAGTTTGCTGAGAATGATGGTTTTCTGTGT
>NC_045446.1:47913596-47943596 GCF_002776525.5 Piliocolobus tephrosceles
GTTGGTTCCAAGTCTTTGCTATTGTGAATAGTGCCACAATAAGCATATGTGTGCATGTATCTTTATTGTAGAATGATTTATAATCCTTTGGGTATATGCCCAGTAATGGGATTGCTGTGTCAAATGGTATTTCTGGTTCTAGATCCTTGAGGCATCACCACACTGTCATCCACAATAGTTGAACTAATTTACACTTCCACCAACAGTGTAAAAACATTCCTGTTTTTTCACAACCTGTCCAGCATATGTTGTTTCCAGTCAGGGAAGGTTTTCATGGAGTAGGTGACAGTTGAGATCAAACATTAAAGGTTTATTAACATTTCATTGAACAGATCAAAGGAAAGGACATGGAGGCAGAGGAATAGAATGTGTAAAGGCATCAACCCGTCACCTACATTAGGTATTTCTCATAATGTTATCCTTCCCCTAGCCCCCCACCCCCCACAGGCCCCAGTGTGTGATATTCCCCTCCCTGTGTCCATGTGTTCTTATTGTTCACCTCCCACTTATGAGTGAGAACATGCAGTGTTTAGTTTTCTGATCTTGTGATAGTTTGCTGAGAATGATGGTTTTCTGTGTCATCCATGTCCCTGCAAAGGACATGAACTCATCCTTTGTTATGGCTGCATAGTATTCCATGGTGTATATGTGCCATATTTTCTTATTCCAGTCTATCATTGATGGACATTTGGGTTGGTTCCAAGTCTTTGCTATTGTGAATAGTGCCACAATAAGCATACATGTGCATGTATCTTTATTGTAGAATGATTTATAATCCTTTGGGTATATGCCCAGTAATGGGATTGCTGTGTCAAATGGTATTTCTGGTTCTAGATCCTTGAGGCATCACCACACTGTCATCCACAATAGTTGAACTAATTTACACTCCTACCAACAGTGTAAAAGCATTCCTGTTTTTTCACAACCTGTCCAGCATATGTTGTTTCCAGTCAGGGAAGGTTTTCATGGAGTAGGTGACAGTTGAGATCAAACATTAAAGGTTTATTAACATTTCATTGAACAGATCAAAGGAAAGGACATGGAGGCAGAGGAATAGAATGCGTAAAGGCATGAAGGAGTGAAAAAGCATGGTATCATTTAATATGTCTTTAAGGCAATACAAGAAATCTTTATTATCAGAGAGTAATTGGTAGTGAGAAAGGGCCACTTCATCCACTGAAAATTGAGAAAGGATAACAACTATAAACTCTGGGCAAAACACAACTATATGAAGGCACTGAAGAGTAACTTGAAACAGACTAAATCTTGAGAGGAGAATGAGCTTTGGAAGAATGGAGGGAAGGAAACTGGGTAAGTTTGTCATTTTCAAGCTTTCTAATATGAGGGCAGGCTGCAGAAAAAAACAGCATTTTTTTCTGACCTGCAGAATCAAGGGAACAGACTTTGGGCAACCACAGCTGCTAAGGGGTGAGGAGATAATCCCAAGAAGGAAAAAGCCAAGGAAAGGGAACCCCAACTTGTATATTACAAATCTCTGACTGATCCCCCAGCCATCCATGTACAGGATTGGTCTCAAGTAGCTTAAGTGACGTTAAAAGCTAAATAGTTGTTGCTCACTGCAAGTAAGGCAAAATATGCAGTTTGAGTCTCAGCAAGTAAGCTTCTTAAACAGCAATACTATTTAGAATACTATAAATGAATCTAGAGTCTCCACAGCATAGTGATCACAATGTCTAAGATATAATCCAAAATTGGACAACATATGAAGAACCAGGAAAATTTGAAAAAAAAAAAAGACATCTCAGTAGAGAGAGATAAATTATTGAAAAGAGCCAAAGGGAACTTTAAAAAAAATTGTATCTGAAAGAAGAAAATCACTTGAGAGGATAATTAGCAGAATAGAGATGAGAGTGAAACTGAAGATAGATCAATAGAATTATACAATTTAAAGAACAGAGAGGCCAGGCATGGTGGCTCAAGCCTACAATGTCAGCACTTTGGGAGGCCTAGGCAGGAGGACTGCTTGAGACTAGAAGTTTGAGACCAACCTGGGCAATGTAGCAAGACTGTCTCTACAAAATAATAAAACTAGCTGAGGGTGGTAACATGAACCTATAGTCCTAGCTACTTGAGAGGCTGAGGTGGGAGGATCACTTGAGCCCAGGAGTTCAAGTCTGCAGTGAACTAAGATAATGCCACTGCACTCTTGCCTGGTTGTCAGAGTGAGACCCTGTCTCTAAAAAACAAAAACAAAAAGCCCCAAAACAACAGAGAAAAAAACTGGAAAAGAAAAGAAGATGAATATAGGATTAGGGATATATGACAATATTAAAAGGTCTAACATACATGAGTCTCAGAAAATAAAAGACAATGATATTGGGGCAGGGAAAAAATTGAAGACATAATGCCACCAATTTCCCAAATTTGGTGACAGATACAAATACACAGTCATAAGAAGTTCAGCAAACTCCAAGCAAGATAAATGCAAAGAAAAGTACATCTAGGCACCTGATAGTCAAATTGCTGGAAATGAGAAAAATGTACAGGCAAAAATTGTTTTTCTTTTGTAAAGACCAAGAAAAAAAGACAACACAACTTACCAATATCAGGAATGAAAGAGGAATTATCACTATATATCTTACAGATATTAAACTAACAATAAGAAAATATTATGAATATCTTTATGCCAAAAAGTTATACAACTTAGATGAAACAGACAAATTTCTTTAAAAAAAACTTACTAAAACTGACACAAGATGAAACAGAAAACTTAAATAGCTGTTTCTGAAAGAAATTGAATTTGTTCATTACAAAAATAAAAATCTCTGTGAAGGAAACTCCAGGCCCAAATGATTTCACTTGTGGATTCTATCAAACATTTAAGAAAGAACATCACTCTTACATAAACTCTTTCAAAAAATATAAGAGAAAGGAAAAATTTCTACCAATTTTATGAGGCCAGCATAATCCTAACACCAAACCTGAAAAAAAATTATAAAAAAGGAAAATTATAGACCGATGTCCTTAATGGTCATAGATGCAAAAGTTTTTAACAAAACAACAACAAATCCAGCAATATAGGAAAAGGATGAAATATCACGACCAAGTAGGGTTTAATCCAGAAATACAAGATTGGTTTAACATCTGGAAAATGTTGCTGTATTAACAGAGTAAATTAGAAATCGTATGATCATTTCAATAGATGCAGAAAAAACAGTTGACCACACCCATTAGTAATTTAAAAACTCCCAGCAATCTAGGAATATCATATAACTTTTTTAATCTGAAAAGGACGGCTATGAAAAACCTACAACTAACATATTTGATGGTGAAATAGTGAGTGCTTTCTTCCCAAGATGGGAAACAAGATACTGTCCATGCTCATTCATCCTACTTGACATTGTATTTAAGGTCCAACCATTAGAATGGGGCAAGACAAGAAAGCAAATAGTATAATAATATAAGAGGAAAAAAGTAGGACTGTATCTGCATCTTTGCCAAGGTCATGTGATACAAGGATAATTTCTTTTGTATTTTAATATATTAAGTGGGTGGGGATCAAAATTGCATGGTATACAATGGGAAAAATGATTTCATTTTGAGTCAACTTTTACAAATTAAAATTAATAAAAATAAGTTTATATATTGGCAGCATTCATTTATAATTCTAACTGCATTAATTCTTAGAAGAGTGATCATGGTTTTAAGAGTAATTTTTCAGGTCAAATATTATGAAAGCAAAATCAATTTTCACACTGTAGTACCATCTGACATAACAAAGGCTATTTTTGCAGATAAAATTTCCTAAGGACTTTGCTTAATCTTTTTATATTCAAATAATTCTTTTATGAATAATCTACCATTTTGACTCTCATTCCTGCCACTTTCTGGTTCTTCAGTTTTTTTCTTAGTCTAACTGTAAATTGTTGATTTTTCAATGGTTTGAGCTATTCTCTGACACTTTATTTCTTTGCTTCATGAAATCTTGCATCTTTTGCAAGATTTGTGATTTTGTTTTGCAGTTACCTTACATTTTTATTTCGAATACTGGTTTCAATGCCACAATGCAATATCTGGTAATTGACTAGCCTGATTCTCAAACTTGACTGAAAATAAATTACAGGTGTATGACAGTTTTAAAAAGTATTCTTTTGCTTAGGTTACACTTCATCCAGTTAAATCAATCTTTTGAAATGGGACCCAGGCATCAATAGGTTTTATCGGTCTCCACGTGACTCCAATGTGCCAACAAGTTTGAAAGCACTGTCAATGATTATCAAAGATACAAGGACATTAACCCAAATGTGTGAGATATATGTTAAGTTTATCTGTGAGAGATGTTTACATGAAGACTAATTTTACAAATGGTAAGTTTATTAATGAATGCCTTTTACCTTCTATATAATTTTGGTGCCTCAGGTAATGAATATTTGGATAATGAGAGAATTTCCTAAATCCATTGAGTGCCAAGTATATATGGGCCAGGAATACAATGGTGAACTAAAATGTATGTTGTACCTTTCTCTAGTTACAAATAAGTCCAAATAAGAGAAAGGCATTAAATAAATATTTAATTGTAGGATAATAAATACTATGAAGGAAAAGGGAGACCTAATTTGGTTTGGGATCAAGGATGGTGACTACACATTAGTGATATTAAAGCTGAGACATAAATTATATGTAGGATATAGTTTGGTGAAGAGGAGACAGAAGAGGGAACAGTATTTATGAGGGGCATAAATGGAAAAGAAGCTTGCAAGCTCTAAGAATAGATATCAAGGAAAGATGATTTAGAGAACATTCAACAGAGAATAGTTAGAGAAGATCAGGTCTTATGTTGCTAAGTGTGTGTATATGTGTCAGGAAGTAGAAATAGAAAGAAAATGTGGAATCAGCTTATTAATGAGTGTTATATCTATATGAAGGAATCTATATCCTGTAGGTTATGGGGAAATAATGAAGGTTTTTAAGTAGGATATTGACATGATTAGATTTTTTGTTTCAGGGCCATGACTCAGTTACTTCACCCCCCACCTGCCCTCCACAGAAAAAGCTTTTCCAGTGTGGTATTCTCAACTTAGAATCAGGAAAGTAACTTTTCTTTGTTTTGTGTTTCCTACATTACGGTAAAATTATTGAAGTTGAATGGATTTCTCCTTCAATTCTCATTATTATCCCACTTCCCAAGCTAAACGCAAAACCACATGTGTAAGAACAACAACAAAAAATAACAACTCTGCTAATATTCCTCAAGAGCCATAGGCATACCAATACAAGCAGAGTCTTCCTATGAACATTACATTTTGCCAAAGACAGCTTTGAAATAAGGCTGGGGGAGCTTGAGAGCCATACTCAAGTGGTTGGCCCCAGAGAACAATATGGCTCCAGATACCACAGATCTCTGAACATGTTAATGTGGCCCAAGGCAATTCAACAGCAACAAACATGAAACTATCCTCTTAATTTGAATGACTATTAGCTAGTAGGAAAGGAAATGTGAGAGGAAAAAAAAAATGCAAAATTTTAATTAAATAATGTTTTACGTATTTTTCTCCTTTGGACTCAGTTCAGTCATAAATGATATAGCAGTTGCCTGGGATTTTCACAGCATTAATTATTTCAAAAGAGCAAAAAATGAATCAGAACCAAAAACTTAATTTATTACGCCCTTCTTTCCTTTTAAGCATCATGAAGAACTCAGCAACTTTTCTGATCACAGGAGTTTGCATTTCTAAGACTTGGGTATATCCAATTTAAAATGGATTAAAATATGATCCCAACATAATAATAAAAGAAAGATATTTGTTTTATTTTTTCTTTACCATTCTGTTCACTGAAGTTTTTCTTTTAAGTGATGGAAATGAGATTTGAAAATAATGACACTACTGAGATAAAGTATACCTCAAGAGCATTTTTTTTATTTTCCAAGGTTAAAATGCGCTTCAATAAACATTTTGCAGGCATGATTTAAACTTACCCACTTTTTATTACGAAGTATAGATGCCTCTGATATTAAAAATGTTATACATTGCTTTTAACCCACTGACAATCAGAATCCAAGAAAAGAAATGAAATAGTCACAGCTGAGTCAGCTAAAGTGACAGTTAGATCTGGAGATGTCAAGTTTTGGGGGAAATTATAGAAAAGGTGAACTGAATATTAATTGGGATCAGGGAAGCACATAATCTAAATTCTAGTTATGATTCTGCCACAGATTAACTGTGTGACTGTGTTTCATTTAGTTCATCTCAAATCTGTACTAGCCCTGTACTGTTACTACTGATAATAATAATAACAGTACTTGAAGTAATTGAGAGTTTACAACATCCTACTACTTTTTATTCTGCTTTTCACTCTTTTAAAGTTAGAGCTCTGGTTAATGAAGAAACAGGAAAATTATTTCTATTTCTGGGAAGATGCCCTTTATCCAGATGAAAAAGTCTTCTAGGATCTGCTGTATAGCTCTCTGGCATGTTCTGTATTAATTGTACATGGTCTTCAGTGGGACAATTCCAAAGAGAGATAGATACTACAGGTGAGAAAGAAAAAAAAAAAAGCAATATGTTCATTTCTGATATTTTAGTTTGCTTTCTATGCTGCCATTCTTTTTTTCCCGTTGTTCAGTGTGATTACATGGTAATAACTACATTTGACGAAAGCATTTTTATTTCTATTTTAGAATGTAAAAAGGTGCATTTCACTTATGACTATGCTTCTTGAAATTTCTCAATTTTTTCAGTTTATTTCTATCTTTTCCTAGAGTTGTTTAAACATTTTTTTTACTCTAAAAATGAGGGTGTGTCAGAATTGTTGCAAGCAAAGATAGAGGTAATCATATGTGGTTTTTGTTATAAGGTTTCTGTTGCTACTGACTGCTATTTAAAATAGTGTCTCTAAGATGAATCTACTTTTAGCATTTTTTTCTTTTTCATGTGAATTTATTGTGCAACAACTAATCAAATTTTTCTCTTATGTTACATTATTTTAATACCTTTATTCTTCTAGGATGTCATGGAGGCGATTTGAACAGGGAACTCAGTTTAGAATGAATTAATCTATTGCATATTTATATATTTCTTAGGTTTCTAAAGACTTCCTCTGTAAGTGCCAATATTATTTTTACAATTTAACTATACATTCTGATTCCTAAACAGTTTCTTGTTTAGAAAAAATAGGAAGGTTAAAGAAGATAATTAAAATAACCTATATTTCATTACCAGAGATAGTTCCTGTCAATATTTTGGTGTAATGTATGTGAGGGTGAGGTTATATCATAGTTTTATCTTCTGATTTTTAAATTTAATTTTTTAACAGCGTTTCTCAATGGCTCAGCTATCACTACAAACATCTGATTCCTGAGCTGTTCCTTGAGTTGAGCGTCTGTTAAGACTTTTTATCTCTATATTGAGTGGTCTCCAAATTGCTGTTTTTTTTTTTTTTTTTTTTGAGTTCTTGTGTCTGAATTTTTTGTTTCCTATCTTTGCCTTTTTCAGACTTGAAGTTGTCATTTCTCTGTAATTAGTGTTTTTGCCTTTAGCAGTATCAGTCCTCCTCCCATACTCCTTTATAAGCTGCTACTTCTATTTGGCTATGAACTGTTAAATTAGATAAGAAAAGAGTGAAAACTAACATTTTGTAGGCCTCCCTTTTGTTGTACAGCACTAATGTAGGTGCTTTTACATGTGATACCATTTAATTCTCAAAATAACTCCTTGAATTGCTATTAGTTTATATTTTAAAGATCTTAAAGATCCATTTATTGAGCACTTAGTATATGCTAGGCACTGTGCTAAGAACATTACATGTATCTATTAGGTTTATTCCTGCAACACTGCAGCAAGGTGAACTATTGTACAGATAAAGATACCTGGACTCAGAGAAGTTGAGCAACTTGCCCAAGATTGTATTATTGGTAAGTGGTGGAAGCAGGATTTGAACCTAGGTGTGCTCCTCAAATAATTAAAATTATGCTACAGTTATGCTTAAGGAAGAGTAAATAGATTCTGAGCTGAGGAATTCTCCTTTAAGCAAAGTAAATAAGCTTTAATGTGTTTCCTTGAGACATCTGTTTTGGATTTTGCTGCCTTTCTGATTCTTCTTATTGTTCTGTTATAAGGATGTTGCTGTATAAGGAATCTATGGAGCAATGTAGTGACATAAGTGTGGGAGAGTCTAAGGAACTCAATATTTAAGCTGAATTAATCCTAAAAGAATGAACTTTAAACATATTATGAAGGAAAGAGCAATTCTTATTATTGTTACAGAAGTCTCTATTTCATGACTCATAGAATCATGAGTGCATTCTTTGCTAAATTTCCTATATCAAAGGGTACTTAAACAGAAGTTAATACAATAATTATCTAACACAACATTGTACAGCTATATTTCTCAGGGAAACAGGATTTAATCTCAATGTATACTTCAAATTATCCATGAAAAGGGAGCAAAAAGTTTTAATTAGTTTTTTTGTCTTTGTTTTTGTTTTTGTTTTGTTTTGTTTTGTTTTTAATGGTGCTTAAGTGATTAAGTTGTGGTTAAGAGCTTGGTCTTTAGCTAGTCTGCCTAGGTTAAAATCCTGACTCTGCCATTACTAGTACAACTAGTACAACTACCCTGGAGTTGACAATGATTCCACATTGAACTCTCTAACTTCATTTTAGGTCCGTTTCTTAAATCTAAGCACAGAAACATCTAAAATTGCAGGATTTTATTCAGAATAGACACAAGCTTCAAGTGAGGAATTAAATATAGCATCTCTTTACCTTTAGATAATTTTCCCCCAAGTTGAGAGATTTCCTCTGCCTTTTGAAAATATACTATATTAGGTAAAAGGGTTACAGTGCAGTTCTTTTCAACAGCTGAATTGAGTGTTGAACATGCTTGGTATCCTATAACAGAGAGCACTCCTTATTAATTTGCTATTTTATTATTGAAAGTGCAAATAGCAAATTATTCTCCCTCCCTCTGTTGTGTGCATGTGCAAGACAAAGATAAAAGCCATGTTTCCTTCGTGAAAGGGTGTGGAGGTAGAGGATGATTTCAATTAGAAATAATGACAGCAATAGAGGCTTCCAATGAAGATATCGTGGCCACCAAAGGACAAAGGCAAGAAGTTAATTCCTGAAGTCGAGGTATTTGATTAAACATTTAGGCTGTTCTTTATGTGTGCAGATGACAAGTATGTTGTTATTTATGAGCTGAGTGACACCGTATTTGACAAAGGTTTTTTACTGAATATTTTGATGATGGTTGGGAGAGAAGCAACCCTGTGATACCCAGAGATCCTTTAATAATTAAAGTAAAAATAACATTCTGATAAGCAAAGACTTTGCTTTTTAAGACTTTTACTCCTCTTTTATAATGATTAACTGTAAGAAGTGGCTTATTTTAATGGTGGTTTATTATTCTGGTTAATAGCATTCACTTGGAGAGAAAAATTACCAGACTTTGATTAGAATGTCTATTGTGTGTTTTTTCCCACTACCTTAACAAATTGTTTTAGAAATAGCTTACAACTTAGTGTCACCCTCAGGTGTTTTTATGTCTAAACATTTATTTTTAAAATTTTGGTATTGTGTCCATTGTGCCTCTGCCTGTGTGTGTATGTGTGTGTATGTTTGGGTTTTGGGTGGGAGTAGGGGAATAAGGAGAAGTTTTAGATATGGAAGTCAGTGAAACATGATGTGTGAGACTAGAATTTTTTACTGAAAAAGAAAAGGTTTCAAGCATGTTTTCTCTTTTGGAGAGAAAAAAATGAAACTATGTTATGCATATTTTCATGAAGAATGTATATAAATATAATTTGGAAAATTATGAAAACAAACTTACTTTCTAGAGATGGAAGAAAATATATGTGACTTAAAAATTGCAGCAGAGGTAAAGAAAAAAATTGAACATATTTTAAGCATAGTGTCCAACTGGGATAAAGTTTTAACAGAACAGGCTGAGCCATTTATAGATTACAACACTTTTAATGTTGTCAGTGTTACAAAGTGTTTATTTTGATAAAGAATTTGTTGATGCTCTATCAGCTTTTCCATATGCAGAAGTGCAACTGGGTGATTAGTTAGGCTGGAGGCTAGCAGCCAAAATTGAGAAATTTGGTCCCCAGTTCTTTTTCTGGAATAAGAAAAAACTACTGAGTTTTCCTGGGCCTTGATTCCCTCTTGCAGAAATTCTTCACTATCAAGGATGTCAGCTCTTTTCTCTCTTCTCATTTTCTTTCTTTCCTTCTAAAATTCTCTTTTTGTCTCGTGGCATTACCATCTTCGTCTGTGTTTAATTAAGTAAGTACTAATTTTGGAGGTATTCTAGGGTTTATATTAGCTTAGTCATATGGAAATTCTTTACATTTGTATCAATTTTTCTGTAATTATAAAGCCAAATAATCTATTTATTTATTTATTTATTTATTTATTTTACTGTAAGTTTAAATACAAGGAATCTAAAACTTGGAGAGATTATTTGGCTTGCTCAAGATCATATGTTTAGAAATCAGAGCCGGGACTTTTGGCAGTGCCACACTGCCAATTAATTGATTCCTGTTCATTTATTTTTTTGTCTTGCTATATTGATGACCAGTGTCAGTACATTATTTTTATCATCTGTTTATTTTTCAATTGTCTTATTTTATCTACCTATCTGTTAGTATTTGCTTGATTGCTTTTTATGTCTCATTTGCAACTTGATATAGTTGACAGGTTTCATCATTAAATTAAATTTGGAATTGGTTGGATAGAATATACCAATACATTTATGAGATTTGCTTTTCTTAGAAAAACTGTCATACTTATTTGTGTCTGTTTTGGCAGTAAGAAGTTACTATGTTTTTTGTTTTTGTTTTTTTTTTTTTTTTTTTTTTTTTTTTTTTTTTTTTTTTTTTTTTTACGTTTAGCCATAATTATGAACTTGTTAAACAATTAGTTGGTAGAGTAGATTTAGATAAAAGAGTAAATACAGTCTTTCTTATTACATTTTTTCTGATTAAAAAACCAAACTATGGTTATTGGGAAAAATTGGAAAATATAAAAAATAAATTATAAAAGCTCTGTAATGACATTTAGAGATACCTCAGAATGTTTATACTAATTATATCCTTGACGTTTATCTATTTAGATACACATATTTTTTAAAGGAAAAATGGGATCTTATTGCACATGCTGTTTTGCAAGCTACTTTAAAAAAGTTAACATGTGAGCATTTCCCTATGGCATCAAATTCTCTTCTCCTGCCTAACTTTTCTTTTTAAAATGAACTTTTTATTTACTATAAAAGTAACAGATATTATATATAAGAAATTTAGGCGATACATATAAAAATAAACAAAAAACCTTTTCACTTTATATTAAGGTATACACACTTTTTGTATTGAAGATTTTATGTCTGTGCCTATCTATCTAATGTGCATATATATGTATATTTAAACAAAAATGAGATCATATGGTATCAAATGTTTTATAATCTATAATTTAATGGTATATAATTTACAGTTTCTATGATACCACCTGTTGTTTTACATTATTAATTTTAATGGTTGCAGACTATTCTATTACGGCCATTTCATAGCTTAGCTGGTCATCTATAGGTAAGGTTATTTTTGATTCTCCATTATTGTTAACAATATGTTAACAATTGCAGTAAACTCCTTTGTAGCTAAATCTTTGCACACATCTGTAATTATTTCTTTAGTTTAAATTCTTAAAAATGGATTGTTGGGTAATCCCTTTTTAAAGGAATTTGATTCATATTGCCAAAATGCCCTCCAGGGAAGTTGACTAGTTTACTCTTGTCAACAGTGTATAAGAGTACTGATTTTTCCTCATCCACTCTGACACATTATTATTATTATTATTTTTAACCATTGTCAATATGACAAGTAGAAAATGGCATCTTATTTTTAGTATAATTTGTATTTCTTTCATTAGTAGTGAAATGGAATATTTCTTCATTTATTTACATTTTTTTTTTCTTTTTTTGAAATGGAGTTTTACTCTTGTTGATCAGGCTGGAGTGCAATGGCACAATCTCTACTTACCACAACCTCCGCCTCCTGGGTTCAAGCGATTCTGCTGCCTCCGCCTCCCAAATAGCTGGGATTACAGGCATGTGCCACCATGCCCGGCGAATTTTGTCTTTTTAGTAGAGATGGGGTTTCCCCATGTTGGTCAGGCTGGTCTCCAACTCCCAACCTCAGGTGATCCACCCGCCTCAGCCTCTTCTTTAATTGATCTGTCCATTCATTTGGCAAATTTTAATTAGTCATATTTTGTATACTTTTTAGTTGAATTATTCTCATTTAAAATTATCTTGGTTATTCTTAAGTATTTGTTTTTTCACATGACCTTTTGAGTCATTTTATCAAGTCTTTCCCCCTACCCCCACTTCCAAATCTCTGTGATTTTAATATAATTATACTAAATTTGTAAAACAATTTGGGATCTTATGACAAAATCTCAGGATGCATTGTATTTTACTTTAAGGACTCATTTTTAATTTAATGAATCCACAATACCTAGCACATAGTAGGCCTCAGCACGTGTTTGTTGAATAAATGTTAAATGTGTTAGTACTTACTAACTGTTGAACATTTAGGTTGTTTTGATGTTTTCTCTATCATGGGTAATACTTTAATGACCATATTTAACATATACATTTTTGAACACTATTATGATGATATCTGTGGAGTAAATTCCTAGATAGCTAGTTCAAAGAGAATTTTTACTGGTTTTGATACACTTTGCCAAGTTGCCTTCCTGAAAGGATGCACCAATTTATGCTCCGCCCAACAATTTGAAACTGTAGTGTCTTGATCAGCTTATTTGTCTCCTCATGGTATGATGCAGTTCCAATTTCTAATGCGTTTGAAATTAATATCTCATGGCAAAAGAAACATTTTTACTTTTAAAATGCTTGTTTGTATTTTCTGGGTATGGAGGAGGTAAAAGATACATAGAATTTGTTGAATTTCTAGTAAAATCCTGACTCTTCTGCTATAGATATTAACACAATCAATGGAAATGTTTTTCTACATGCTTGGGCAGAGTCACATGTGCAGGAACCAGATAATAATAACAATGAAAAGAAAACCATAAATATTACTTTAGAATAATGTCTTCAAGTGGATATTTTTTTCTAAAATTGTTTCTCTTTTTTTGTATAGTGAAATTACTTGTTCCCCTCTTCTGATAAAAACAAATGTTGGTAGCCTATATAGTTTCTATGTCCATTTGATATTAGTTCTTTCTGTGACAAAATATTTTCATGGTACCTAGCATGAACAACCTCGCTCCTCATATTATTAACTGGCTTAAAGTGGCAATTTCTGGTGGAGAAGAAAATTCACATTGATTAATTTTTGTCCTTGCATACCTGGGAACTGAGATATAAACAAGGAAAACTAACATTACAGTTTTGACAGTTTTGAGTAGTTGTACAGTAAGAAGCTAATTAACAAAGGACTTTACCCTGGTTCCTGCAGTTTTTATTTATCTACTTACTCACTTTTTAGTCTTCCTCTTTTTCCTTCTCTCGATTCAGTATATATATTACCGAAAAAGAGAATAAGGCTCAATCCTGATGGTATAGTTTTTATCACTATATTTTAAAATTGAAATCTTCCTTGTCTGGAAACAAATACCAACATCTTCAATAACTCTGTAACTAACAACTTGACTTTTTTTTAAAAAATAAAATATTCCTTTGTAGGTTGCTTTATGAGATTTTCATTTCCCGAGATAGCACTCCTTAATATTCCCTTCTTTCTTTTTTTGTTTTTTTTTCCTCTCTTCTACTTCATATATTCTCTGTCACCCTAATTCTCTCTTTTCCCTTCCCTTATCTCCCTTCTCTTTTCTTATATTTAGTGAGTCTTTAAAAATACACAGTTGTCAGTTCTGAAGTCTAAATGTTCTATCAGTAGTGCAGTAGGTTTTCCCCATTTTCAACAGTTGCCTGGGGGAAATTTAAGTTGATCTGTGCTGGGTCTGCAGAATGTAGTCATGAGTTTCAGTGATGACCATGAGGAATTCTTCCCTCATATTCTTACTTTAACCTTACAGAGATCATGTGAAATTCTTACTGTCAGCAAGAGTACTGTGATTTTAAAACTCAATTTGCATATGCTTCCTCTTCCTGTATTCCTGGTACCCATCTTCTGAAAGGAGGCTTTAGCCATTTAAAGGCAGGAGTGTAGAGGAAGTAGGCAAAGGATTTCACTTATAATTATAGCTAACTCTATCAAACATGCATGGATTATGTCTTGAGGATTGAGTACAACAATTTTCTAATTCTAGGATGACTTTCCTTTGGCAGCTAGCATCCTTTTATTCTGGATGCCTCTCTCTCTCTATTTCCCCGATCATTTCTACTCCCACTCCTTGCTAGTGTTTTGGGATGTAAGTTTATTTTAATATTGACCTTAAGCCAATCTAATTTAGAAGGTATAAATCCAGAAGAAAATAAATCACGTTAGGTATGCCACATGTTTACAGAAATTATTTGGGATTAGCCAAATTGTTTTAATTATTATTATTATAATACTTTAAGTTCTGGGATACCTGTGCAGAACGTACAGGTTTGTTACACATGCCATGGTGGTTTGCTGCACCCATCAACCAGTCATCTACGTTAGGTATTTCTCCTAATGTTATCCCTCCCCTAGCCCCCTACTCCCCAGCAGGCCTCACTGTGTGATGTTTCTCTCCCTGTGTCCATGTGTTCTCATTGTTCAACTCCCACTTATGAGTGAGAACATGCGGTGTTTGGTTTTCTGTGCCTGTGTTAGTTTGCTGAGAATGATGGTTTCTAGCTTTATCCATGTTCTTTCAAAGGACATGAACTCATCCTTTTTTTATGGCTGCATAGTATTCCATGGTATATATGTGCCACATTTTCTTTATGCAGTCTATCATTGATGGACATTTGGGTTGGTTCCAAGTCTTTGCTATTGTGAATAGTGCTGCAACAAACATACGTGTGCGTGTGTCTTTATAGCAGAAGGATTTATATTCCTTTGGGTTTATACTCCGTAATGGGATTGCTGGGTGTGCATTAGCTCTTTAAATTATTTGGGATTAGTCAAATCTTTAAAAAAAATGTGTTCACATTAGCTCTTCAATTACCTCCATTACTGTGACCAAATAATATTCACCACAGAAATATGCAACTTTAGAGTTTTAGTGAATTCTTTAGGACCAGGACAATTTCTTTTTTTTTTATGTACGACACTTAGTGCTTTGAAGTTTCAAGATCTGGATTGGTGTTTTGGAGTTTGGAGAACTGGGTTCTAATTTTAACTCTGCTACTAATTTGTAACTAATTACTTAAACAAAGTGTTTAAACTCTCTAGGCCTCACTTTCATTTCGGTTGTAACAACCTCTCTGGTTCAGTGATGCAAAAAATCTGATTTCAATTGGAGAGATTAGGTGTGATGAGAAGATGTCATTATTCTGTTTAATAATATGTATAACTTTTGTATGAATGGGTAGGGTGGCAAATTAATTGGTGTGGGCCAGAAAGTTTGAAAAAGCTTTGAAGTGTTAGTTAATAATAGTAAACTTCTGAGGCTTTTTTTTTTTACATGAGTTGGTGGAACTTGTACCTATTTTTTCATATAACGCCTAATGGCAGCAATATGGTTTTTTTTGTTGTTGCTAGATGATGCTTTATTTTGAAGTTCCATTCTTAAAAGTTGCTAATAGGCATAGTGTTGCATCAAGTTTGACTTTTATTTTGTGAATTTGGACTGTGGTTGTCTCCTTTTCTTAAAACAGTGATAGAAAATATAGAAACATCAATAATAACAAAGATGATCATGGAGAGAAGTTTGGAGAGTGAGATGGGAGAAAGAGAATATGAATATGAAAGGAATAAAAATGGACCTGCTCTTTCCTATTTAAGTGTTTGTCTAGCTTTCAAAGACAATTTTATTTTATTATTTCTTGGATTTTATGGGGTATAGAACATTGCCTTAGAGAATACAGCATAGAATGGGTAAATTTATGACACACACATAATTCTTTTTGCCACGTGAGTGTTTGTTTTTTTTAATTACAAAGAAACCTCGCCACATGTTTTTAACATTTTTATTATTTAAAGTATTTGAATCATATTGTGGCATGTGTTTCTTAAATAAGACTCTAAGAGTGCTAAATAGGAGAAAAGGATAATGACATTAATATTAATTTTTTTCTGTTTAAAATGTATTCCATGTGTGATATTTGAAATACCAATTGCATAGCTGTAGAAGTTAATTTTTAGAATTACTTTGAAATGCATTGCCATCATTTTATCTGAATAACTCTGAATCTTAAGAATGCAGAAGGATTAGAAAGAAAACTGCAGACCTGTGAATTAGTGATAATATAACTAAAAGTTTTATTATATATGTTATATATATATGTTATAATTACCAGAGATTGTAATGAGCTAAAAAAGATTTGAGTCCCTGACAATGAAAACAATTTGGAATACGTTTTACAGATTTCCTTATTTTTTGGGTGGACTTCCATGGGGTTTTCAGTGTTTTGTAAGAGGTAATTCCCAGTTCAGTTCATATGCAGTCCAGGATGTTCTGAATAATGAAGAGGTACATAAGGTAATTCAGAGAAAGAAAGATTTGGCTTTATGATATAGCATAATATTTTGTGATAATATCAGCATGGAAGCCATAGTAACTACTGAGTTAAAGATGGGTCAGTGATGCACAGCCTTGAGTATTTATTAGCTATACTAAGAGCTACATTTCTGTATTAATCAAGATAAGTTAGCTTCCTTCCTTCTTCCCTTCCCCTTCTCCTCCTTCCCTCCCTCCCTCCTTCCCTTCTTTCCTCCCTCCCTCCCTCCCCCTTTCTTTTCATTTCAGCATGGTTATGACCTAATAATGTTCAGAACATATAATATGTATACACATATGTGTTTATTCAATGTATTTGTTGTTTACTTTTATTCTTAAGGATTAGAGTTAAATAATCAACCAGAAAACCTACACACTTTTGCTCTAAAAAATTGACAATACCTGGGTATGATTGTATCTCTGGAACTTACAGAAACCTATAAATTAAATTCTCAGGTGTGATATTGCATCACTTACTTGCAAGATTTACTGTTTCCAGAGCAGTAAGGGAAGATGTTATAGATGATAAGAACTATCTAATAGAGTAGAAGTCTAAGTTTCTTTAGTAGTGAAAGAGTAACACCAAGAAGGAAGTTAGACCCAAGGAACAAAACAAAGTGTGAAAGGAAGAGTGAGATAAAGGAAGGCACCTGAAACAGTAGGACAGAAACTGAATAAGGACCCGTTTGCTTGAATTGACTGCTGCCACATCTCTGTTTTAGGCATGTGTCTAGAATTTACTGCTTTACATTTTGTAGAAATACAGAACTGCATATCATGAATTGTCCTTTGTGGTTGTCATTCTGCCTGTGAAGGATGAAAATATATTAGGAACAAAAAGTTGAGATAGTTTTGCCATAACCACAGTTTTATGATGAAATTTTATTTACTTTTGTGCACTGTTGCTTATAGATGTATACATATTCATATACTAACACACTATTAGGAATAACATTCTGTACAATGCCAGTGTTTCTTCTCATGATTTTTTCTACCTAAATATATCTACATACCATGAAATTACCTTTGTGAAAAAAATGGTTATAACATATGTATGAGCATAGTTTTCATTAACTAGTGTGAACTTTTATGGCATGAGGACAAAACATGAAATGTCTTCAAAGTGATGGGCAGGGATTCATGTAAATGAAATCATATTTTTATATCAGAACCTTAGTTTTACTTTTTTTCTAAGGATCTTTCAGTTCCAGTCATTCCATACAGGTGTCCAGATGGTGATAACAAATTGACTAATCTCTACTGGCTCTCTCCATCAACATCTCAAGGGTGGTTAATGATGATTTTATTATCTTATTACTTTGCTTTTATTTAAATTCTTCTGCAGTTCCTCTCCTGTGAAAAATCAGTGTTCTAGCTTCTTGTGACCAGTGGTTAACTGTATACTTCTTTTGGAGTCAGTTATTATAGCTGTCACTCAACTGGGCTTATCTGTGAATGGTGTTTTGGAGAAGTGGCCTTTCCAACAAAGTCCCACCCTTGACTCTCAACTGAAGTCTTTGTTAGTGCTTTACTCTCCCTGGTGACTTCTAGCAACCTTGATTAGTTGACTCCACAATTTTAAAGTCTGCCATCTGTCTCTACTTTTTCTTTCTTTTTGTCTTTTATTCCTATGCCATTAATTTATCATTATTCCTTTTCTACTAGAAAATATACATATGTATATTGCATATTATAAATAAGTATTTGGTGTACTTTAGTATCATACCTAGTTAGTGTGATGAGGAGGCAGAATTGAACAATTTGCTTTTCTTAAGTCCTGTTTTATTTATTCTGGTCATCTTGAGTTACCTGGCTTTCATAATCTATACTTTTAGTAGATTTAACAATATATGTCATTAATCAATCAATAAACAAATCAATTATTTATTGAACTAATATGTTCAATACAATGCCGATACAAAAGAAGCATAAAATATGATTCTTGCTTTCAGTACACTCACAATGTAAACAAATTAAGGCAGTATAAAATGCTGAGTTTGGGAAGTTTTGCCTGTCATTTAACAAATATTAGGTACCTTTATAATAATATTAGCTAACATATACTGAGTATTATCTATGACCTAGCCATTGTGCTAAAGTTCTTTAAATGTATTACAGGGTGAACAACCCTAATCTGAAAATCCAAAATCTGAAACATTTGTGTTTTGAGTGCCAACATGATGCCACAAGTAGAAAATTCTACACCTGATCTCATGTGATCCGTAAGAACAAAGGCACATAGTAATTTTGGTGTAGTAATACTATAGTATTAGAGTTTGAAATACAATTTTACACTTTAGAATAAAGGCAAGATAATATTTATACACATGCAACATGTATCACATAGTGTGTCTATGTACACATATTCATTATTCTTTGGTGCTTTGTAGTTTGGAATTTTATTCAACAAGTGTTTACTGAGCAATTAGTATGTGCTAGGCATCAGCTGGGGATTGGAGATACATCAGTGATCAAAACAGAAATCTCTGCCCTCAAGGAGTTTACATTCTAGCAGAAGGAAACAGGCAATTTATTAAGAAAAAGAACAAGTAAATTATTATAAAGCAAGGTAGAAGATAAATGCTATGGAGAAAATAAAACAAGAAAGGGGGATAGGAAGCACCCAGGGTGGAGGTGTATGTGCAACTTTAAATAGGATAGTCAGGGAGGGTATCATTGAGAATAAAATTTTTGCCTAAAAACTTGAGCTAACAGAGAAAGGAAACCATGCAGATATCTGGGGGAAGAGCATTCCAGGCCGAGGGAGGGGCCAGTGCAGACTCTGAGGTAGAAGTGTGCTTGGTATGTTCAAGGTACAGGGAGGGATGAGATCAGAGTGGCTGGAGACAAGTGAGTGAAGGGGGAAATAATAGGAAATGAAGTCAGAAAAATGACAGGGG
Source organism: Piliocolobus tephrosceles (assembly GCF_002776525.5). Lineage (NCBI taxonomy): Eukaryota > Metazoa > Chordata > Mammalia > Primates > Cercopithecidae > Piliocolobus > Piliocolobus tephrosceles. The sequence continues at coordinate 47,933,071 of NC_045446.1, forward strand.
CTAGGTTAGATAGGAATGTGTAGGTGGTTGTGAGGATTTGACTTTTACTCTGTGGGAGATGGGGAGCCATTAGAACATTTTGAGCAAACAAGTGGTATGATCTGACTCATGTTTATTTTGAAAGGGTCGTTTTGGTTGTTGCTGGGAATAAATTATAGGGATGCAAAAGAGTAGAAACAAGGTGACCACTTAAGAGGCTATTACGGTAACCTAAGTGAGAGTTCTTGGTGGCTTTGAGTAGTGGAGGTAGTGAGAAGTGGTTATATTCTGAATATATGTTGAATGAAGAACTCACAGGACTTTCTGACAGACTGGATTTGTTGGATGATAGAAAGAAAGGAATCAAGGATGACCCTAGGATTCTGGCCTGAGAAGCTAAGGATGGAGTTACAAGCAAGATAGGAAAGGCTTTGGAAGGTACAGGGTTTAGAGGGAATATCAAAAGCTTAGTTCTGGACATGTTAAGTTTGAGATGCATGTTAGACATCAAAATGGAGATATGGAGTAGGCAAGAGAGAGGAATGGGTTGGAGATAAATTCTATGAGAGTGTACAGATATGAACATAGCACTTCTGGTTCTCAATCCATTTTTTGGTTCTATTTTAAAGATCTATTTTATAACTCTTTGGTTGAAATAATATAACAAATCTGAATTATATAAATTCTAAGGGAAAAAGTTATAAATTTATTCTGCTGTCAATCTTTTGGTCTGCCTGAAGTGTTATACTCTACCAGATACAGCCATGTCTAGTCAGGACAAAAAACATGATAAGTAGTTCAAATACATGGGATTTCATTGGAGGAATTTGTTACATAGGCATTGGAAAACTCAAAAAGCAAAAAAGAAGGCTGAGGTAAGCCAGATCTTAACAACTGTAGGGAGCAGCTACCAGCCATGGGGCTGATGGAACAAAATGGAAAAATTTGTGTTACTTAAACCCACAAGCTTGGAAAAGCTTATGATTGGGGCTTGGACTTTTGACGGGGAGGATGTGCTGCATGACTTCTGTTCAGACCACTGAGGAGAACATGGCATGACTTATGCTGTAATCACTGAGAGGATGGTGGCCAGCTTGTGCTGGTACTTCTGAGGGGCTTAGGCAGCTGGTATTGGGAGGACTGAAAGAAGCCATTGCTGGTGGAAATATAAATGGTGCAGCCATAAGTGTCTTTTGCTGCTGAAGGGATGATGGACAGTAGTTAGAGGAAGGAAGTCCCTTGTCTCTTCCCACGTTCTAATTTCTTACTAGTCTCTCTCATTGGCAGAACCTAACCAGAAAGCAGCTGGCAATGAAGTCTGGAAAATATAGTGCCCCAGCATCACAAGGCAGAAAATTGAAGAGTGATGTGGGAATCAAGAGACAATAAGTGAATAACTGGCATATACACTGTGAATGTTAGGGCATGAATAAAATTTTGAGACCTCATTCTACTGAAATAATTAGTAACATGGAACACTACATTTTAAGCCACTGTATTTTGGTTATTTGTTCATGATAAATGGAAGATAATATTTGGTGTTGAAGAGGATAAGAACTGATTAAAGAATGATTTGGTTTACAAAACTTTTAAACTCTTTTCTATCTCCAGGCGAGAAACTATTTAATTGATTCTTGTATTTAAAATATATTAGTGAATAAAACAAATACTTTTCAGTTCTCATGGAACAGACAACAATAACAAGTAAATATATTATATAGTATGTTAGGAGTTTATGAATGCTATAGAAAAAGAAAAAATAGAGATTAGGATAAGGGAGACTGGTGGAAAGCAACAATATTAAATAGGATGATCAGAGAGGAACTCATTGAGAATATGACATTTGAGAAATACTTGAATAGGGAGTTAGCTGTAGGTGGGGCAAATGTTATTTTTCATTTTTTTAAAGTAATAGCCATTCTAATGGACATGAGGTGGTATCTCACTGTTTTGATTTGCTTTGCCTAATGACTGATGATCTTGAACATCTTTTCATATGTTTATTGTCATTTGTATACATTCTTTTTTGTTTGGTTGTTTTCCTTTTTGTGGAGAACAGAGTCTCGCTGTGTTGCCCAGGCTAGTCTTGAATTCCTCAAGCTATTCTCCCACCTCTGCCTCCCTCAATGATGGAATTACAGGCATAAGCCACAGTGCCTGGCCTATATACATTCTTTGGAGAAAAATCTATTCACATTTTTTGCTCATTGTTGAATCAGGTTGTTGTTTTTGTTGTTGTTGAGTTGTGGCAATTTTTAAATATATGCTATATTCTCACCCATTATTAGATATATGATTTGCAAAAGTTTCTCCCATTCTCTAGGTTGCCTTTTCATTTTCTTGATAGTTTACTTTGATGCACAAAAGTTTTTAATTTGATGAAATTCAATTATCTGATTTTCTTTTGTTGCTTGTGTCATATTTAAGAAATCTTCAATGTCACGACGGTTTCCTCTAAGGTTTCTTCTCAGAGTTTTATATATTTAGCTTTTGTTTTTGATTCATTTTCAATTAATTTGAAAAATATAATTAAACATAAGAGTTAAACTTCAGTTTTTAAATATGTAGATATATAGTTTTCCAAGCACCATTTGTTGAAAAGACACTTTTTAATTCTATTATTATTATTATTATTATTATTATTATTATTATTTTGAGACAGGGTCTCACCCTTTCACTTAAGCTGGAGTGCAGTGGTGAGATTGCGGCTCACTGCAGCCTCAACCTCCTGGGCTCACATGATTCACTGCCTCAGCCTTCTGAGTAGCTGGGACTACAGGTGTGTGCCACCGTGCTCGACCAACATTTGTATTTTTTGTAGAGATGGGGTTTTGCTATGTTAGCTAGGCTGATCTTTTCCCTCTTTAATCTGAACTTTAAATAAATCTAGATATTAGGGAGAAACAGACTAGAGACCTATAGTTTATTGCAATTTTATTATGTTCAGTGCTCTTTTTGCTATGTCTCTGTTATCTGCTATAATTTGCAAAACGTAATGGGAGTGCTAGTCAATTGAAGAATTATTTTGTGGCCAATAGACAAGTAAGCGACTACAGTAAGTCCTCACTTAACATCATCAATAAGTTCATGGAAGCCGAGACTTTTAAGTGAAAAGATATACAGGAAGTCCCTGAATAATGAGGTTAATAATGATTTGTTATAACTATGATTAAAAAATTGGGTTTGTTATAGGTTGTTTTATATAAAGTTTCAGTTTCCAAGAACCCATTAATGATAAGTGAAGACTTTCCCTACTGTATTAGATGTAATACTTTTTAGAAAAGTTACTTTTATAATGTGCGTGCATTATTTGTATATATACAAACTTCAAGGTGCTAGATAACAGTTTCTTTTTATTCTATTATTGGTGTTTAGTCCATTGGAAATTTTAGCCATTGCACCATTTTGATTCACACTGTTGTGGTGATAAGCTCCTAGAATTTGTAAATTATGCATTTATTTTGTGATGAATCTAAGCTGAGGGTGAGATTGAGAGCAGTCTTCCAAGGTGATTTATAATTCTGGGGGAAGTTATCTGAGATAAATCTTGCACTTCACTGGGGTATTCTCTTTCTTCCTTTTGCTTCATACTGTGGATACTACACTACTGTCTGTACTTTGGGAGCAGAGTCTTTCCTTTAAGCCCCAAGGGTGAAAATGTGGTTATGCTTTGTGTCATAAGTTTGTGAATGACTTGGGCCACCAGTGGCATCATTAAAGATCTCAGTATATATACTGTCTCTTCTAGCCTAGCATGGTGTGAGGGAGGGTGCATTTGGAACCTTGTTCTTTCCTCTGCTCTTGTTTTTCTGAATATAGTCTTCATTTGGACCCAATTGAAAACTGAAGATATATTTAGCCTGAAAGTGATAATTCTAATAAAAAGACTGTGTAATTCAAAACATGCAACTTTACTTCTGTTTCAGAAACAGAACAAAACCAAAATTAGAACACACATAAAAGCAAAATGTGCTTTCTCAAAATCTAAACTATATTTAGACCTAGTCTGAGGAGCTAACCTGTAGATTTAGATTTTTCTTCTCTACCCATTATATTTGAATAAACTTTGCTTTGGATGAACTAGTTATTCTAGCAAATATCAGATATCTGTACCATCTATATGAGCAGTCATCTTAAATTTTTAAAATTTTTATAGATTTAAGGGGTGTAGTTATATTTATAAGAGTTATTGATTATTTAATTTCTGCTGACCTAATAGAGTTTATTCACTTTGATGAAGGCTTATACATGTTTTGATGGTTTTATGCTCTTACACTTGTGTTACGATGTTCATATTTGGGTCACAAATTTATCACCTGACAGTATCTGTTACATATGGAAAGGAAGTGAAGGGACCAGATAGAAAATTAGTAAATTGTGGTACTTATGTATGTAAGAAATGCTTCAGTGTTAAACAGTGGTTCACTTTGAGTAGTAAGTTTTCCTAGTAAATTTGTATATATCTCAGTGCAGAAAGAAAGTAATTGTGATGATAGGCTATGGATTATCAAGTAATTAGTTCTCTGTGGTGGTTATTGAATGGTGAAAACATGGAATTTGACCTGGGTTTAAATCTTTGTTCTACAATTTGCTTTCAGTGTCCTTAAGCCTTTCTCAATTTCGGTTATCATTATAGATTGTAGATAATATTACTCATACCTGTCAAAGACTGGGAAGGATTAAGTGAGAGATTATTTGCATATTTTTCTCTACTTGAAATAGTTTTTTATGGTACAAAAACATATCTATATGTGCAATTTGTTTCAGTTACATGTACATAATTTTATAACTTGCTCCCTTTTCAGGATGTCAGGATGCAAGAAGAATAGGGAGCCCTTTCCAACCAGCAGCTGATTAAACACTGTATGGGAGAACTGGGAAATATGAAAGATGGCAAATGAAATCCTGGCAGAGAGAATAGTCTAATCCCAAAGGACATTCTCGACAATAGCCTGGGCCCTATGCCTAGTACTTCGAGGGGCCTGGGGTGAGAGACTCCTGCCCCTCACTGTACCATTCCCAGAATCTTATTTGTTAATTCTTGGCTTTATTAATAAAGTCATGACCACTTGTTCGGTACTGCATATGGCTGGTTGTGATTTCCAGCTGCCCTTTGGGCTAAAGTGTAAACAGTGAATAGATTGTTATGTTCTTCTATTAAGCTTAAAGCTGTGATCTCATGTCTGTGCCACATATGTCTGCAACCAGAAATACATCCTTTTCTCATGGAAGGGAAGCAGCACTATGTCTGAAGAGTTTGAATTCATTAGTCTAAGAGCTTTACTTTTTAGTTAAACCAAAGAGCAAAATGAAGGCATAAAAAGTCATGAACATCATCAACAGGATGTCAACATGACTCCAAACAGCATAATATATTGTTAAGACGAGCATCTAATCCGGTGACTGAAATTTCTATACATTTGGCATTTTCACAGAAGACAGAAATGCAGGCAACAGTCCAACAATCCAGTCACAAAGAAAGCCTCAGTACACTGGATTTGAAATAAGCACAACAGTTTGTCTGAGTGACTGAGAAAATACCCATTGATAGAACTGGCTCCTAAACTCTGGCCTGATTTGTAATATGCTGGTTAATTAACATCTGATTTTTTTTTTACTATGTTGGTCAAGAATGTTGTTTTTGTGGTTGGTGGGGTTTACATCATAGATATTAAAACTGTTTACATGGTGGAATGCCTGATAAAACCCTGAAGTTCTAAGTCCTCTAGAAGAGGAAATTTATTTATGATAATAATAATTACTATTTTATACCATACAAGATATATACACACACACACACAAATGCGCGCGCGCACACACACACACACACACACAATACTTTCCTGTGTATCTGATGGGGAATATGTTTCAAGACCTTCAGTTGATGACTGAAACCACAGATAGTACTGAACCGTATCCATACTCTGTTTTTCTCCTAGACACACAAACCTGTGGTAAAGTTTAATTTATAAATTAGGTATAGTGAGAGATGAATAACAACAACAATAAAATAGAACAATTCAAACAATATACTGTAATAAAAATTATGTGAATGTGTCTCTTAAAATATATTATTGTGCTATAGTCACCTATTTTTGGACTTTGGTTGACTGTGTGTAACAGAAACTGCAGAAAGCAAAACTGTGGATAATGGCTAGAAAAAAGTATGTGTTACTTGTTCTTTATAGTAGTTCCACAGTAGTACTATCCCAATTTTATAGGTGAGAAAATTGAGGCTTAAATAATTTGAACAGCTTGTCAAAGTCACAGAATCTAATTCATATCTATAGTTATCTGACTCCAAAGTTTTGATATTCCTGCTATGTCACATGGCCTCTGCCCTTTTCTTACTGGATTTACAAGATAGCTTCCTGGCCTCTGAAATACATAGTCCTTCTGAGTGATAATACTAATGATTAATTGCTCTACCTTACATTTGTATGGTGTTTTATACTTTTCAAATTGATGTTATGACCATTTGCTCATGTGTTTTACCTCATTACCTTGTGAGGTAAACAGGGTAAATATTATTATCCCTATTTTACAGATGGGTAAAATAAACAAAAGGAGGATAAGTGATTTTGCCCAATGTCAAAACTTATAAGTGACAGAACCAGAACAGTCTGGTTGCTCTCAATTTAGTGCTCCTGTGTAATCTCTGACACCTCTTTGAGGGAGGCCTGGCTGGAGAGTAGATCAAGTTTGTAAGTGCAGCTCAGGAAGATTTCCTTTCAGCTAGGCTAGTAGATAGGCTCTTTTCCTGAAAATGCAAGTCTTTGAGCTACTAAGTTATTTTTTGGAAAAACCTAATTGGAAGGGGCTTATCCTGTAAGCCCCGACATTTTTTTTTCTTTTTTTCTGGTAAAAGAATGTTGAGATAGTTATTCTTGTTCTGCATTAAGCTTAGCAAATTCCTGCTGGAATCTTTTAGGCCAGGATCTTCCTTCAAAAGCTGTTACAAATTTTCTAGCCCAACTGAAATAGAGAAGTTTCAGGGAGGAGGAAGGGTCAGGTTTGAAAAATAAAATTCTTTATAGTTAATTTGTTGGGTAATATAATATGCCAGTAGCATTATATACTTTCTGCGTGCTCGTGGAAATACCTAAAACATTGAACAAATAGTTCCTACCATCAAGAAAGTTAGAAGAGACGGTGTGGTGATGGAAAAGAACATCTGGCTAAATGTCAGAAGACTTGGGTTTTTGTGCTAGGTCTGCCATGGGTTAGTTGTGGGACTTCAGGCAAATTTCCATGCTCATCTGGTTAGTTCCCTCATCTGAAAAGTGAGAGGCTGGAGCCAGATAACGTCTGAGGTACTTTTTTGTTTGTTTGTTTGTTTGTTTTTTTTAAATCTTTAAGCTCATTCAAATCTTATTTCTTGATGCCAATTAGAGAAAAACTAAGTGTTAAATTGTATGGTGCTAATAAGTACACAGATAAGCAAAGATGCGGAGACTAACTGTTGGGGAACTGACTTTCAGTAACCAAGTAGTCCTTAAAAATAAAGTTTTAACCTATTTTTATCAAAATTATAAGGTGTTCCTAGAATAGCACTCTGACAGGACATAGTTCTTAGCCCTACCACCTACCATCGTGATTTATTTAACCAACTAAATCTGTTTCTACGTCTTTAATACAGGTTGAGTATCTCATATCCAAAATGCTTGGGATCAGAAGTGCTTCAAATTTCAGACTTTTTTGGGAGGATTTTGGAATATTTGCAGATACTGGATTGAACATCCTTCTTCTGAAAATCTAAAAATCTAAAATGCTTCAATGAACATGTCTTTTGGCCATTGTGTCAGAGCTCAAAAATTTTCAGATTTTGGAGCATTTTCAGATTAAGGAAAGCTCAATCTATAAAGTGGTTTTCTCCATTTACTCAAAAACCTTTATTGAGTGCTAAGCATTATGCTAGGTGCTGAAGCTAGAAGGTGGTCCCTTTCCTTTAAATGCTCAAATTGTCTTTCTACCAGGGACATTTGCACTTTAAGAATCTTAGAGTTGGAAGAAATCTTATAGGTGGTTTAATTTGACTTAGAATGCAAGTGTATAAGGGCAGGTGTTTTATCTTGTTCACTGCTTTATCCTCAGCAGCTAGAACAGTGTCAGGCATATACATATGTGTATTTACCAAATGAATTAATGAAAGAAGAACAGTGAAACCATCTCTGGAACCATATGTTTGTATGACACTGGCATAGTACCAGACTTAGAAAGATCTCTATGACCAGAGGTATCACAGGTGTATCCTGTGTGGCCATTTTCACAATGGCTGCCTCTGCAATGAAGTGTCTGACTTCTAGGTTTTCTCAGGCTTTCCTTTGGCATTTTCTCTGAATTGAGTCATGGGGCTTTTTTGAGTGTCTACCACACAGCTATGGTGGTACCATGTTACTGTGATTGTTCCACAAGGTTCAGAGAGTGGAGGAGTGAAGTTAGGCAACATGGGGATGGAAAGCAACTGGGAGGGTCTTTTTTTTTTTTTTATTACTTGTACCCCTTAGTTTATTTATTTTACTTTCAAAGGGGAAATGTGGAGATTCCTTAAAAGAGGAGAGAGAGATGAAACCTGTCATTCCAATGTTTTAGTCAGTTGTCCATTTTGCAATCACTGTTACTTTTTCCCCCTCTGTAACACAAGATACTGTTATTTCCCTTTTCTTCTATGAGAGGAACCACATGATACAAGGGAAGGGGCTTTGTTTTAGAGGACTGGGATTTTAGGTGTCACCACTTCCTACCTAAACAACTGTGGGAAATTATCTTCTCTAAGCTTCATTGGTAGAGGCTGATTCTGTAGATATGATAATACTACTGATCTCACCAAATTATTATGTGAATTGAAAGAAATAATGTACAGGGATAAGGCCTTGCAAATTATAAATTATGAATTACATACAAGCATACATCACTTACCTCTATTTTTCATGATTTTGAAGTTATCAAAAATTTCTTGTTGCTATTTAAAACTAGAGATATATCTTACATTTCTTTTCCATAAATTTCGCAACAGCTTAATAAAGTTTAAAAGATTTGGAAATTGGTGTTCAGTTTTCCAATTTTTCCTATCTTCAGGCCATTCCTGAGACACCCTGAACAGCTGTTGTGTGTCAGTGCAGAGGTGGTTGTATTTCACTGGTTCAGGATTACATGTTTCTGGGGTAGGGTTTCAGGGTGTTTGCTTAACAATGGTTGCTCACTCAGAGGTATGCTATCTAATTTGGTGTATTGAGAGGAAGTTGGCATGGATGCTTCATAAATCACAGAAAATTATGCAAAAATGGCACACACTAATTTTTTGTAAGAGAAATACTTCTCAATTTTCTTTTCTTATTATTTTCCCTAGCACTTTTGTACCCACTACTCTGGTTTTCTACTCTATGCAGACAGACTCTTCTTTCTATCTTTTCCAGTGTTTATAACAGAAGTAATGTGTGAATTTACAATTTTTTTCTAAGACGTGAGAGTTGTTTAATCTTGGAACAACATCTATTGAGTGAAGGTTTTATTACAATATCTGTTGAGTGAAGGTTTTATTGTAAAGTAGTCAAAAGAATGCTGACTCTGAAGTGAGACTGCATGGGCTTGAATCTTGACTCTGCCATCCTTATTGGCTGCATGACCTTGAACAAGTCACTTAACTTTTTTGATTTTACAGAGTTTCCTCTGTAAAAAGAAGATAACAATAGTAACTAAGTTACTGGCTTTTATAAGGATTGAATATATATAAAGTCTCCATACATACAGGGAGAGTTAGCTGTTGCTAATATTATTTTTGAAAACTTCTTTTTTTTTTCTTTTTGAGATGGAGTCTTGCTCTGTTGACCAGGCTGGAGTGCAGTGGCATGATTTTGGCTCACTTCAAGCTCTGCCTCCCGGGTTCACACCATTCTCCTGCCTCAGCCTCCTGAGTAGCTGGGACTACAGGCACCCGCCACCATGCCTGGCCAAGTTTTTGTACTTTTAGTAGAGACAGGGTTTCACCATGTTAGCCAGGATGGTCTCGATCTCCTGACCTTGTGATCTGCCTGCCTCGGGCTCCCAAAGTCCTGGGATTACAGGCATGAGCCACCGTACCTGGCCAAAAACTTCTTACTTTTAGAGTATATTGGAGTCATTCAACACATTATTTATTAAGCCCTACTATATACTTAGGTTTCTGCCAGTTATCTTGGGGGATACAAAGTATTATGACACAATTCTTGTCCCCTTCTAGAGGCTGAGTAGTGTAAGATATGTTTGGACAGTACTTCTTGTCTGAGGAGCCTGCTACAGGCACTATGGAGTTGACTGGGGATATAGAACATAAACATATAGGAGGAAATAAGTACATATCTATTTTGATCAAATTAAATGAATGTTACACAAATAATTGTGATAGGAATGCAATGGTGAACTAATATTTTGCAGACAGGCTTCTGGAAGAAGTAAGATATTAGCTGAACCTTGAAGGTAATATCTGGAAATGTAGAGATGGGGAAGAGTTTTGCAGGGAAGGAAGGAAAGAATCAGAATGTATACACATCATAATGTAGTGGAAAGGG
>NC_045446.1:47948596-47989671 GCF_002776525.5 Piliocolobus tephrosceles
TATTTATTTGTTTCTTTCCTTATCCAGCTTCCCTAGATACCTTATTGTTTGTGAGTGTGGTCCTTAGGCAAGTTTATCTTGATGATGGAACTTTCAGCTTCAAATTGTGGAAATAGTGATCTCAAACTACACATGGAATAGTGTGTCATTGTTCTAAGCTGTGGTACAGTTAATAATACTGATTTTGTGATAATGAATTGACCAGAATACCAAACAGTCAGGCTAGCAAATCTATGACTCTTCAAGTTGATTTTCTAAAGTGAATTGTGAGAGGAGAATTTTAAGGTAAGCTACTTTCAATCAGCTCATGAGAATGTGCTGGGGTTCTTTAGCACACTAGTAGGAACTTGATTTTAGGTCTGATTTAGAAATTTAAAACATTGTGTGAAACAAGTAGCATTTTGGAACATTTAGTGTTGGACCAGGGAGCACTGATGCATCAGGACAATAGTTTTTTAAATAGACAAGCAAATAATCAGGCTTTGAAAGGTATTCATGTGTATCATAGGATAGGGTAGTCCAGACTTTTTATTTATTATCAAGTTAATTTAAGCTCTGGTAACAATTTTAGTATACTGCAAGGCTGCTTCTGTTTAAAAATTAATTCTGAGCAAATGGGTTACAGTCTCCAAATACTTGGCCCGTTTTAGTTGAAAATCAAGGAAAGAGGTTAATAATAGAAGGTTTGAATAGGCACCTACAGCTCAGGTCTCTATTGTCCTTAGGAATACAGTTATCAGCAGCAGATGCTGTAGGCTTTGGTCTTTCCTGTGTAAAAAGTGATTCCCTCCCGTCCGTACCCCCTTTGGGAAACAGTAACAATATATTTTGCCCTATGGTTTTTATCCTCTTGGCATGATTCCAGTCATTAGTTCACTCAGCACTGGGTCACGAGTATATTGGGACTAGAAAACATATTCCCTGGAATTTTTATTTATTGTGATGTGTAAAAATTCAGAATCTTTTTCCTTAAGGATTTTTGATTTTGTTTGAGTCAGACTATTTTTATGTGAAGTTTTCTTTAAAGAAGGTTAGCATTTGTTTCATAACTACCAAATACCAGGTATTTGCACATATATCAAATTAATCTTTTCACAACAACTTTTCAAGGAAGATGTGTTGTCCCTAATTTTGTAGATAGGTACATGGAGACTCAGAGAGTTAAGTAACTTCTCAAGTTCACAGATGTAGTAAGTGAGATTTAAGTCCTTCCTCTAAACCTTTCCATTATACTGTACTTTTCCTTCTGGCAATATATCCTCATAAGACTGGTAGCAAGTAGTTTTCCAGTTCTAGGCACCATGGATGCAAATAAAGAATCACTTTTGAAGAAATCTAAAAAGCTGGTAGATTAGGCATGATACATGTAGAAGTTTTTCAGGGAACTACTCAATTTTGGGAAATTGTGAGGTGGAGGTGGTGGTTATATGAGAAGAAAGAATAGGACAAGATAAATAATGCAGGATTCTTTCCTATAACTAACACCATAGTTTGGGAAAACCAGAAATTCTGTACCTTGGTAGGTGTGCAAATATGTACTTGGTAAAGAATCCCTTAGGTATGCAAGATAGCGGGTAGTCATACTTGTCTTTTATAATGATAACTCAAACAATTCTGTGCAATGATTCATGGAAACAGTTGGATTCTCATGTTCTCCTGGAGCTGTTTATGATAATTCCAGCAAATGCAAGTGAGAAATTTAAAGGACATAGCTATAAGAAAGGGAGGAGGTGGTGGAAGTACAGAGGGAGAAATACAAGATAGCAGCACTTTAGTTATTTGTGAAACCAGACTGTTTGGTGTGTATAAAAAAATGTGGAAATTTGGGTTGGTGGTAAAAACCTTTCTTCAGCTTTCACAGACAATTACAATTTATAAAAATTCATGTCCTCGTGTGAGAGACTTTTCTATTTCTTTTCCTCAGAAGTTAGGATATATGTAATGTTATATAGTAGTCATATTTTAAGAGGGTATCTAAATTACTCTGCATTCCCTGAAATCAACTCTAGACGAGGAGTGTGTTAAATACATATTGTTCAAACTCCTCATTTCGTTTTCTCTCAAGGCTGCTCTCAACACCGACTTTTGTAGTGAAACAGCTCCAGTTGTATCTGATATAGCTGGTGTGGTTTCTCTGGTCAGAGATGGAAGGTAGAAATTGGATCTCATATTTCTCTGGGCCTTGAAATAAATGGACAGTGACATTCTTATTTTATTTCATAATTGTCTATGTAAGAATATAATTAAATGTTGATCATCTAGGTTAACCAGAAATAGCATGCTAGGAAAAGCATGGATGGTTAACAACCAACAAATATTTGTTAGAAAATTACTGTGTAAAAACTACAGTGAACCTCCCAGCCTTGTGTGTCAGTAGCTTTAACTACTTCCTCAACCAATTTTGTTGTCAAATTGCCCAGAATGAGAGTTAAATGGGTTGGTTAGAGAATTACCTACTCTATGTTTCTCTCTCCTTTTTAAAGTTGTTAACTAGTAATTAAATATCTCAAACTCTAGAAGTAGACAGAAAAGAAAAAGATAGCAAATCCTTTTACTAAGCTCTGATTAAATGAGTATTTAGAATGTCTAACCAGAATATTCAAAATAAAATTCTACAGGAATGGTATAAATTAGTAAAGAATAATTCAGATAATAATTGAAAATAATTAATAATTTATTTTATTTAGATTTCAGACACTTTTAATTCTAATAGCATCTGCCCTGGCATTTGACCAACCTGAGATGAAATTTTGCCTTCTGCATTTACTAGGTATGACCTTAAGTAAGATTTCATTTTTTATTGTTTTAATCAACAGTTTTGTGCCTTGGCTTTCTTATCAGTAAACAGGGATAATGACATTATTTAACTTCTAGAGTTGCTCTGAGAACTAAATGAAATAATACATGTAGCAGTGCTCAGCACAGTGCCTGCCTGGTACTTTCTAAGCATCTAGTAAAAATTATCTATGTATCTTTTCAACCATCTCTTCAACATCCATCCATCCATCATCTGTCCATTGGTTCATCCATTTATCCATCTTTTTTTATGTTTTTGACAACATAAATTGATTATTTTGGGAGGCTTGTTTTTGCCAGGGAATATGCAGAACTTTTAAAATATGAGATGAATTTATTGTCCAGGATGTGTGCAAAGAGAAGACACCCCCAGAAAACTAGCTTATTTTAAGTCCTTTTTCATGGCTACTTTTTTCTGGTTGAAGATAATACCTTAAATTTATTTCTGCCTATTAATTTAATAATATTTAAATAATTGGGAAATATTTACTGAGTGTTTTCTTTGCACAAAACATTGTGCTAGGTATTGTGGGAATGTAGAGAAAGCTAGGATTTTGTTCTCACCCTTGAGAAGTTTGTAATGTGGTTGAGGTTACTTAGAAAATATAATGATATTATACATTTTAAAAAGATTATGTGAGGTAATATCCATTAAGTGTTGAATGAGTGATATAAAAATATCTAATAAGATCTAATCTCTGAGATCTTGTTAGAGGTGTTTAGAACAGGGGTAGATCATAGTTATCTTGAATAATCTCAGTTGGTTTCCTAACAATAGGAAAGGAAAGTGAGGGAAATAGGGAAAGACAGGAAGAGCAAAGGCTATGAGGCAACAATAAGTGAAGTTTGACTAGTGAAGATAAATTTATAAAGATTGGTTGTATCTGGGTGGAAGGCCTCTAGTGCCAGGGTCAGGAGTTTATACTTTATTTTGTCGTTAATGGGAGAGCCACTGATGTTTTTTGATCAGGAGAGTGGCTTGATGAAGGGAGTAGCAGTAAGATTGATTTGGTGGAGGAGATACTAAAATAGAGAAAGTAGTTTAGGGTCTGTTTTAAGAGTTTAGATATGAGGTGTGAAAAAGCCCTGTGCTAAGATTATAAGTATGGTAAGAGACATGAGCATAAGAAACATTAAGAAATAGCTGATGGAGCTTCATGATGAGCTGGCATTGAGAAGCAAGGATAAGAATTAGGAGGTCGATACAGTGTTCATGTTTTGAATCTTGATGATTCTGACAGTGGTACTCTTCTGGGTGTGGAGGAATGAGGGGAGGTGTTGAGGAAAATAGTGATGAATCTAGTTTTAAGATGTTTAATGTGAAATTGCAGAGCATATCTTGGTATAAATACTTCACAGTCATTTGAGAACTGTTGGATTTCTGGGAGATGAGAGAGTTTAGTGTTGGGGATATGGATATAATAATCTTAAGATGCTTGATAAAAAGAGTATAGAGAAAGAATAATGTTTAGATTGGCAGTATTAACATGGAATGGTATTTTCTGTGATTATCTATTCACTTTCATTTAAAACAATAAGCTATTTGCCTATCTCTTCCTCTGTGCCTTTTCCTCCCTCTTTCCCATAGTATTGATTGTCTACGATGTGTTGTGCACTGTGCTGGGCACTGGGGATCCAGCAATGAACAAGACGGATGAGCCCTGTCCTCATGAAATATACAGAATAAACTTGATTTTAATTAAACAAAATATTTTAATGAGTTCTCTTTTTTCCCATTTACCATAAGCTTGTGCTATGCAAGCATTTATCTCCCAGAGTCTGAAAGACATTCTCTGACAAGAAGTTTCCTTTTCTTCCTGTCGTTGATACTTTTTATTTTACTATATTGTAATAAATACTCTGTAGGAGTATAATTTCAGGAATTGATTAAATTACCCATCATCGAAGTTTAGGAAATACTGATTGCAATCCCCTTTGCCTGGGAGATTTTTATTGTGCTGAGCTTATAAGAAGTGTCTCTTGGAAAAAATTGTATTATATTATTTGAAAGTTCTAAGAGCAAGGAAAAAGATGCTTTTCTAAAACTGTCTTATTTCTTACATCCAGACATTTCTGTTAATGATGTGAAGTTTATCTCAACTCAAAATAAAACGTGCAGCTGGAGATTGGACTTCCCTTTTCTCCTGTTTCTTGCTATCCTTGTTTTCCTTCTGATTTAGTCACCAATGTCTTCATCTCACTTTTTCCTCTACTCCTTTGTAATAAAATAGAGGAATGGAGAAAGAGGAACACAATGCAAGATTGAGGAACACCAGTTGAGACTGATAACAGATGAAAACATTTTTCTAAGGAAGGAGATAGTAGATTATCGATGTCTGGATTTGTATTCTAAGATTCAAGCTCAGGAGAGCCTATGTTCTTGATGATCCTCAGTTCATTTCACTGTCACCCTGGTGTAGTTAGCCTCCCCCTTTTTTGCTAAACTGGTCCATTTTTGTGCTAAATGATCATAAATGATGTTGTTTAGAACAGATGTATCTGTTCTAAAATTGGAATGGAATATTAGGCATATCAGGCATTAGCTGTAGGAAATATTTCAAAATTGAAACAGTTAAAATGGAAATATCAGGCATATCAGGCATTAGCTGTAGGAAATATTGATAAAATGGTATATCAGGCACATGGTAAAAATGGAATGTCAGGTGTATCAGGCATTAGCTGTAGGAAATATTTTCTTTCTTGCTTTCTCCCTTCTTCTTCTTCTTCTTCTTCTTCTTCTTCTTTCTTCTTTCTTCTTTCTTCTTTTCTCCTCCTCCTCCCCCTCCTCCTTCTTCTTCTTCTTCCTCCTCCTTCTTCTTCTTCTTCCTCTTCTTCTTCTTTTGTTTTTTTGACAGAGCCTTGCTCTGTCACCCAGGCTGCTGGAGTGCAGTGGTACACTCTTGGCTTACTGCAACCTCCACCTCCCAGGTTCAAGCAATTCTCATGCCTCAGCTTCCTGCAGAGCTGGGATTACAGGTGCGCACCACCATGCCTAGCTAATTTTCATATTTTTAGTAGAGACAGGGTTTCACCATGTTGGCCAGGCTGGTCTCAAACTCCTGACCTCACGTGATCCTCCTGCCTTTGCCTCCCAAAGTGCTGGGATTACAGGCATGAACCATCACACTCGGCCTAGCTGTAGGACATATTTTCTGATAGAAATGACATTATTGATGGAAAAAGCCGCTATATTTAGAGTATTTTGAGAATGATTAGAGATTTTGCTGTATTGGAAGGAATGATGTAAATTTGAATGTCTTAAATCTTGAGTTATGAAATAAAATCACTTTTCTAAGAGAACTTTTAAAATGTAGTTTGTTTGGAGCATTATCTATATTAATTATATTCATTTTAATTTGTATCTTAGGAATCTTTGGAGTGTGGGAGAACCATGTGAAATGTTCAGTCCTTTAATACTAATTTAGCTTCAGGTTACTGAGATCACTTTGGTAGTCAGTCAATATGGTTACCAAATTTGGATGAGAATTACAGATGCTGAGTGGCTCAAAAACAGTTGTGGATATGTGTCCTATACTTTGCTATTTCTCTAAACTTGTGTAGAGATATTAAATCACTTTTGTGAGATGAATTTTCAACATTAAAAATAAAAGCTACTTTAGAAGACAAAAATGAAGCGTAACTCATTTAGAAAATTAAGACAAACGCTTTTGAGGTTGGATCCTGCCTGTCCTTTTCATCCTTCAGGAAGGTTTCTAGGCTAGAAAGACATCTCTAAAAGCAAAGTTTTTATAATGGAAAATGTGCTGACATACACTTTAATGATATAGTTTCAAATGGCAGTGATATAATTTGTAGGCCTTTGTGCTTGGAAATGTCTGGAAAGTTGTAGTGCTCTTATTAATATTTGTGGTCACTTTTTATGAATTAGTATTTCTTGTTGTTTTTTGTTTTTATTTAATTTAAGATGAATAAATCTTATTATTAAATAACATGAAGATTGCATCACAGCCTTCAGGATTAAAATGCACTCCTTTTTTGGGGAAGCAGATAGATGTGTTTACTCTGTTGTGAGATTTAGATTTGATTTTTTGTTTTCTTCATGGTAATTATGTTTGCACTTTGCTGATCACTAGTTGTGCATTATTACAATGGAAGGTGACAATTTGATTGTCTTCAATTGGAGAAACAAGTAATTTTATATTCACTAAGCTGTCAGGTAACACTAACTCACAGTACTAAGAGCTCCTGGCAATGCAGCTTGGCACCTATATTTAACTGCTTTGATGCTTGTGTAACCTCTGCTGAATCAGAAATACTTTGCCGGCTGGAAATGGTTTTCAGACTTGTACAATGAGGTTTTCATTAAGTAGACAAACTGAAAATGAACTGCAAAGCCATGGTTGTTTTTCTTCTCCCCTTCTATCTCCTCCCCTCTTTTTTTCCCTCCCCTTCCCCTCCCTCTCTACTCTCACTCCCTTCTTCCCTCCCTCTTCTTTCTCTTCTTCTTGTCTCTCTGTGAATAGGAACCTGAAATTTATACCTTGTTTCATCACATGGAAGAGTGGACTTGGTAGATTGCCTTATTTAGCTAAAGGAGAACCTCAGAGATGAACTTCTTTATATAGATTTGTTCAATGTTTGTGTGAATTTTCGTATTTTGAAACAATCTATATAGTATCAATATTCATTTTTCTCTTTTTTTCTGGAAATATTGAAGAGGGAAATTCGAGTTAAGAATGGAAAAGTATACGGTGACAGTTTCCTACACTTGGTCTCTGAGAAGTTATTGTTCTGGTTTATGATTTTTATTCATATAATTGGATAAGATATCCTGTACTTGGGCTTCCATATTAACGGGCCAGTTTCAAGCTGACAGAGAGATGTCTGTTTATTCACTTAAAAAATTATAGTTCTGATTTTTTATGAAGAGGAGATTCAAAGTGAACTTACATAAATAAATTCATTCTGCTATTATTTTAGACAGCTTTCTTTCACTCCAGCCACACTGAGGTTTTTCATTGAGCTATAAAGTCATTGTGCTGGATTAACATCCTCTAAGTTAGTGTATATTTATAGTAGCCATTGTTAGGTTTTACTCTTATTGTTAAGTCACTGATTTTATTTATAAAATCTGGGCCTGGCTTTCCGAAGCAAAAATTCCAAATGTTACTGGTAGATAAACTGTGAGAAAACCATATTATTTCTATCAAGCGAAAAGTATAGATTGATGTTACATAAAGTCAAGTTGTTTTGATTCCAGGAAGAAATCAGATACTCAGGGACACTTAATAATTATAGGTTTTCCATAGGCAGTCAGTCAGCAGGCCAGTCGCTACGCTGGTTGCCTGTCTCTTCCAGCAGATACTAACCAGTTAGACAGAGGTAGTTACGTGATGTAACATTATCAGGAGAAACAATTCATGAGTCAAAGCATTCCAAGACATATGAGCTCTAGTCCAAAGAACAGTCTTAAGCTACATAAAGTGACAGCAATATTGTCAGCTAAATATAAACTCTAGAAACACAAACTTTGATGACTTAAGAAGAATCTGTTCCAGGTAGTTCTTGTTTTGTAAGAAGCTCAGAGGGCCTTTGAAGACAATTTTGGTGCTTTGCTGTGAAAAATTGGACCCTTAGAAAAGTCAAAATCCATTAATTTAAGCACTTTCTTAGACATACTTCAGGAGCTTCAAATGTATTTCATTTACCTCATCTCCATTGATTTGACAGCTAATTCAAATCAGTGAGTTTTCTTCTAATAGGTATTGTCCTCTTGTGTTACCATATCTGTTCTGAAAGTGCTGCTACAAGCTCTAGAAGATAGGTTTATAACTTTCTAAGGTAATTCTGAAAACAGTTACCTTCTTTTCACCTGAATTTTCTAAATTACTTGTTAAACATATGGAAGAAAAAGAAAAACCTGGCAGAAGCAGAGGGAAGTTTGGAGGTGGATTGGGGGAAAGTAGGTGGTAGTGTTGTATAAAGTAATACAAATAATTAGTAAGCACCCTCTGACTTTACTGGAATGAATCAAGAAATGTTTTAAAAGGAATGTCTTCATTTTAATATCTAGAATTATGGTGTACCATGCTACCCTCCCTTCCCCAAGACCCTTGAATGTGGAAATTAGATATATAAGAAGAGGGTTTTAAAATCATTCTTTGCCCTAGGCTGGGTGGACTGGTGTACTTTGTAGAGGTTCCTGGGTATTGTGCTTTTTGGCAACTAAACATATCTGTTACTCATGTTCCTTAAAATGAGAGGCACTGTGTTATATTTTTGGAAAATTAGTTGTTTATTTCTCAGTATCAGCTCAAGTACAGCATTGTATTAACAGTGAATTATCTGACAGAAATGAGTCTACCAGATAGCCTGGAGCTGAGCTGCAAAAATAAGTGTGAATGTTGGCTTGAAGTTTTAATTTTTTTAAATAAGTAGAACAACTCTTAAAATGTTGCTTTATGTTAAAAACAGGACTTCTTTTGAATAAATGTAACACGCCTGGAAAGTGAATGCCATTTGATAATAATCATAAAAATAATGGAAATATTTTCAAAAATCCAGTTAAATATATTGCTATGATGAATTCAGTGACTCTTTTTGATAATTATATAAGTTTCAAATAATAGTTTTGAAAGATGGATACTTTTCAAGCTGTAATTTAAAAAATGTAAGGATCATGCCTTATGAGAAAGTTTAAAAGTTTGAGATTTGTTTAAAAATAATCCTGACTTTAAACATATAAAAATAACTGTGTTTAAAGAATAATGTCAAATCAGAAAAGTTCTAGAAAATATGATATTCTGAGATAGAGGACTTAATGTACATGTATTCAGCATTCTCATCATTTTATAAAGTCTTGGGCCAACTAATTTTGATTTATTGTTGCAGAACAGAAAATAAATGTACTGTCTGAGTAAGTTTGTAATAGCCCAAACATTCAGACTTTGTACTGGTGTTTTGGAGTAGGATAATTATCACCTTTCTAGAGGTGTTCCTACTGACTTCCTAGAGAACGTTCTCAGTAAATGGAGGCTTTATCTCCAGCAATCTCATTTCCCAAAGTCCTAAGCCCGAGTTCTTCCCAGTGGCCTGGCATCCTGGGTTCACTTGATTGTTGGGCAGAGACATTTCAAACTCAGGAAACATAGGATGGGAATTTAGTTTTATGTGTCCCAAAGATATTTACTTCTCTTTGAAGGTTTTACTTGATAATAGCCATGCCCCAGAAAACCATCTTGTTTAACCAATGTGATAAGTTGACAATGTAGTTTTTCTCTCTGATTATAATGTACTCTGTGTAGTCAATACACTGGTACCATGTGAGTGTAATTTCCTCTTTTATTTTATCTCCAATGCACTGTATTATAAATAAACAGTTAAAAAAAACACCAAACAAATCTGTTGCATCTCCTTTTAAGATTGTACCACTGTAGACACTTGTTCTAGTAAAGTAGAATTGGGCGCATTTGATTGCATTTAAATTTTTCATGCTTCAGCAGTTTGGCTGGGAGCACAGTAAAGAAAAATCCCATGAGCGAGGATAGTTTAGAATAATAGAACTTGATTTTGTGTATTATAGCGGCAACATTTGCGCTGCTTTAGTTAGGGTTGTGTCAGCACTTCCATTATAAACCCCTGTTTTCAGGGGGTATAACTAGGGAGATTTTTTTTTAATACAAATTAAAAAAACAATTCATTTGAATGATTTTTAAGTTATAATAGTGCAAAAATAAAACAAAGTATAGTCACATCGAAATTGACCATTCCGCAAGGATTTTGATTTTCTTTTGCTTATTAGTTGTATAAGGCAGCGGCTAAAGTAAGGTGCTGTTTTAATATGTTGGGGTTGAAAATTTTTGCAATGGAAAATTACTGACTGAACATTAAAATAAATTTAAGCATTCCATGTGACACTTTAAAACACTGAAACGTGGGTATATTTGATTTATGAGTTTCTAAAGGAGGGTAACTGTGGTACAGTGGTTATAGTAAAGGCATTACCAAAAGTCAAGTGTCATTGAAGCTTCTAGAATACAGTTTGGTTGGTTGAGTAAAATGTTTTAAAGGGGAAAGCTTAAGTAAAGAAATGAATGAGATGTCATCAGGATTATTTAATAAAGTAATTATGCAAAAAATCAGTGAATCAGATCTAATAATCATCAAATCTAAACTTTAATAAACTCTGCATTAAAAACAATTTGTGCACGTTTTATAACAAAACTCAAAACCGCCACCCAAAACAAAAATCAACAACAAAACCAAATATAAAAAAAGATGTAAAGAAAAAAACCCCAACAATTTTACCAAAAGGAAATGCTCAAGGAAATACTTTGCTAAAAACAAAACCCATCTTTTTCTCCACTAGCAATGCATTTAAGAACTATAATAAAGTAAAAACAAGAAATTATATGATTTGGAAAAGTATTTTTGAACAAAAAATGTTAATTCCTTTGCTAAGGAAAGGGATTTCAAAATTGAGTGTGTTTTTCTTGATTGTTAACCATTGTTGTCCTACCTCCCCTGTCTTCTTTTCCTCTAACGATAGTGTGAACTGAGGATGAACACTCAGATTTAATATTGCTTTTATTGGCAGCTTATGTTTTATTTGAAACCTTAATACACATATGTATTTGTAGGTGCAAAATAAAAGACAAGTTGTGAGATGTTATAAATTGGTAGCATTCCTGAGTGGCCACTGGAGGAATCACAAGAAGACTGTTGATGAATAGAGGTGAAGCCTTTCCTCACTAATTGTATTCAGCGTGTAATTTCTAAACTTCCCTCTGAATTTTGATTTTCAATTAACACTCCCCATTTGAAGATAATTTTCTATTTAATGTAATTGCAGGAAATAATTTATTGGCTGATTAAGACTGAGGACCCAGCCTTCCTTAAGAAAACATTCTAACAAACCATCCTTTAAACTCAACTCATAGATTTAGTCTATTTTTACAGCTGCAGAGTTGTATTTAATTAGGATTGTGCACTATTGTTCACTGGTGAAGTTTATAGTTGAAATTATTCTTAAGAGACTGTTTTCATTTTGAGTTTTGTCATGATTAATTTATACTAAAGCAGCAATCATAGACATTGCTATTGGAAGGAGCCAATTCACTTTATAATAAGAGGATGTCTGTTGAGGGAACTAAAGTAACTGATTTTTGGATCATGACTTCCAACTGTATTTAACTATTTTAAAAAGCAGAAGTACATTCATTCTTTTGTTTTTAATGTGAATGATTATTGATATTGTCAGTATCTGAAGCAGAAATCACTCTTGTTTGTTGCAAGCTCTTGATAAACTTGCAGAACAGTTATAATTTGCCTGGTTTTAATAATAGTAGTTATGGGGCCAGTAAAGTAAGCCATATAGTAATTCTAGAAGCATCCATTGGCTACCATTTTTCATAATCATGTATATGTTTGTTCATTTGTTATTATTGGTATAAATTGGTCAAGAATATATCTGATTTATTGATATAGCACTCTTTAGAACATTTAATTCATTTCTTCTCAAAGAAATTATAGGCATTCTTTTGCATTCCCTTGCCCCCATTGTATTTTCTAGTATCAAATTTAATAGATACAATTTTTGTTATTTGTAGAATGATTATTATAAATTGGTATCAGCATTTTAATATGTTTCAAAGCACTTCAAAAGCCTGTAATACTTTTATTTAGAGCTGTGCATAATTAGATTAGCTGATCTTATATTAATTTTTTTCACTGTAGGATACTAAATCTGAGCCCCCTCATTAATTGTGAGAAATTTAGCATTAGCTGTTAAATCCTATGTAAAACATGGGCTGCTACATAAAAACTACTGTTTAAATAGGAATTAACTTAATTATTTTTCTTGCACTTGATATTTCCTTCACTGTAATATTCATGAAAGCATGTGACAGATTTGTAAATTTAACTGTTAATCTCAGATTTCTAGACCCTTTAATCAGTATTTATTTGTCTGTAGAAACAGTACTAGCAAGTTAATGATTTGCTAATTTGAAAAATGCTCATGTGGTTTCCTATGTTAACTGATTTGTGTGTTTTTTTAAAAATGGTATGAAATCAATTAATGTTAAATAGCAATTAAGGTGGAGATTTTATTCCTTTCATTACACAGCAGTTTTAGAGCTAAAGATGCAATAAACTAAAAACAATGTAAAGTTTTAGAAAAAATGCTAAATTCCCTCTTCTGTTAAGTTATAAACTTTCAGTGGTTTTATTTTCAAACCATTTTGCCAAGAAATGCATCTTGATAAAATGATATTCTAAACATTTTGAAATTCTACTTAATAATCATGGTTTTCTGATTTTATATAAGAGTACAAAATGGAGACCTTGTCATGCAGAGTGTAGTCGATATTTATTTGTGGGCACATAAATGAATGTTCAGTATTGTATTTGGAGGTTTTAAATATTATACACAGTAGGCATTTTACTATTTTCATGGTAAATGCTTTGAATCTTTAATGTACTTTCTGATACAAAATAGAGGTATAGCTATTTCAAATACTCAATTCAAATGCTACAAAATTGCCCTAAAACTAATCTAACAGTATCAGCCACTCAATCAGTATGTCACTTAAAAGTTAGGTTACAACACTTGACTCATTTTAAAGGTCTTTTAACAAGCTTTAGATGGCACTAAGTAGTGTTAGGCCCCGCCCCAATAATGCAAAGTATAAACAAAGAAGTCAGGATCAGATTTGTTTAGGACTTTAATTATGAATTATTTACTCTCCTGATTATATTTTCCTACATATACTTCTTTTGCTCCTATATAAACCATAGGAGAAAGTTGGATATTTGTGCTTTCAAATCATCTTGCAAACTGACTCATTTGCCAGTTCATTCATTCGTTTTTTTCCATTGCTAATTATCACCCTAAATACTCTCAGGAAGCTTATAATCTAGTTAAGAAAACTAGGAGGGAAAATATACGCATACATACCCTGTCCATTATGAAAACTTACTCTGTAAAAAAAATCATTAATGGATTGTAGGAGAGAAAATATGCAGTACTTACTGGGAAGAGGTTTGCTGAGTTAAAAGCAAAGAGGGAAAGCAGGACACATAAGCCAAGAGTTCTTTTTCAGGGGTTTAGAGTGGACCACAAATATCTCTAAAGTTAAATAACTTTTGTTTTTTCCTGAACTAGCCAAATGCAAGGGTTGGTTTACGTTTTGTTACTGACAGCCATTTTTAATCCATTCTGTTTTCCTTCTTCTGCAGAAGAATGTCTTCCAAGCAAGCCACCTCTCCATTTGCCTGTGCAGCTGATGGAGAGGATGAGATAACCCAGGATTTAACCTCAAGGGAAAAGGAAGAGGTCAGCGATCAACATGTGGCCTCCCATCTGCCTCTGCACCCCATAATGCACAACAAACCTCACTCTGAGGAGCTACCAACACTTGTCAATACCATTCAACAAGATGCTGACTGGGACAGTGTTCTGTCATCTCAGCAAAGAATGGTGAGCTTTTAAAATCTGACCACTGCCACTAAATGTATTCCTTAGTATGTCCTCATTATAGATAGATATTTTAGGGAAATAGATGACCTTAGAGTTATTTTTGTTTAAATCATGAAACAACTACCAGGTACATATTACTAAGATACTAACAACTGGAAAAACTTGAAAAATGGTTTGTGATTTAGTGTATATACATTTATTATTAGGTCAGTGTGCCAAGAATATATTTTATTGATTGATTTTTGTTGGGGGGGATTGGTTATCTTATTCTGTGAATCCATGAATTTAAGGTGGTTAACTTGGTAATATCACAAAATAGATATGATCAAATAAAGTATGGCTATGTATTAATATTGAAAAATTTAAGCAAATACAACTGCGTGAATGAGATCATATGTTGAATATACCTTCAATGAGAAAATGCAGGTATTTATCATTTGTAATGGTCATTCTTGATTTATAATAAAGCTTTTCTCACTTATGTGCCTATATATTAATTTCAAAAGGGCATACAAACCTCCTGAGAATCATTCAATCAGACTACAGGAGTTTTCTCAAAAAGTAGAAACAACATCAAATACATACAGTATATTTAGCCAGCTTTCCCATGTTAAATTCCATCTCTAATCATCAAAACAGAAACCATAGCCAGTGACATTAATTATCTAGTTCAAAGCAAAAATATTCAATTTTTTTAGCATCTAGAAGAGATTAAAATCTTAATATATTTTATTAGATTAGAAGTTTTAAACCCCATTTTGCATTTCTTAATTTTTGGCTAACTAAAATTAAGTTAATGAAAATTATTTTAAGTGGGCACTGAGAAAATTTTTATTTCTTAACAAAAATAAGGTAATATTTCCAATGCATTTACTACTAATAACACATATTTAGATTCTTATTCAATGCTTTATATCTCAGAGACTTAATTCAATAATTTATGAAGTCAGACATTTTTCTTTTTCAGATGATTTTGCAGACACAGCCAATGCTCTGGAGCAGTAGGTAAGAAGCAGAGGATTGAAAGATAGTTTCTAGACTAATTTTAGTTTTGAAAGCGATCAAAATTGTACAATTAGATCCACTAGAAGATTAGTTTTCTTGAGTAGGAAGAAGGTGATAAAGCAAGTCTGTTTTTATGATTGAACTTCAGTTGTTCATTTTAACACCTCCAAGGTGAAATAGATATCCAGTCACTGCCACTTGCTTATTGTCAAGATAATGGAGCGATGTTTCATTTTTATTTCAACAAATATTTATTGAGTACCATTTATGTGCCAAGCATTCTTATTAGGTGCTGACTATATAGTGATGAACAAAGCAGACATGATTAATTCCTTCATGGAGTTTATAGTCTAGGAGAGGGAATAGAAATTAAGTAAATATATACACAAATATATAATTAAAATATGATGTTTGCTATGTATGAGGAGAAAGAACAGAATGCTATGTGAGAACATAATGGGGCAAACCTAATTCAGAATAGATGGTTAGGAGTGCCCTCACTGAGCCAAAGATGGTAAGAACTAACCAGTTAGAGTGGAACAAAGAGTAAAACTGCAGAGGGAACAGCATGTATGAAGTATTTGAAGTGAGAAAGTCACTGCTTAATGTCAGAAAGTAAAAGATGGCCTTCATCGCTGGAGAGTTATGATGAAGGATGCAATATAGCATAAGATATAGTTGGAGAGATTGGTAGGGGCTATATCAAACAGGACCTTGGAGATAACATTATGGATGTGAGATTTGATCTAAGTTCAATGGAAAACATTTGAAGCATTCAAAAACATTTCAAACAGATAAATTCTGGCTGTGGTATAATGAATGGATGGGAGAGAGACAAGAGTGAAAGGAGGAGGACCCACTGGGAGTCTATTTCAGAAGTCTAGGTGAGAGATGAATGGCTTGAATTAGTGTAAAGGAAGAGTGGCTAGAGAGAAAGGATGGGTTTAAGATATATTTTGGCTTTTATGCCAAATCTAGTCATAGACAAATAAAAATAACTGCACTGGAAAATATGGGGAGAATAAGAAATAATACAGTTCAAATTTTATTTCTTTGAGAACACTATACTTATTTTTCCTAGAAAAATTGTGTTTGTATCTTGATAAGTCCCAAGTTACTTTGGTGGGTTATTCTCAAACTTTTATCATCTAAAATTTTGTCTGAGAATATATATTAATAATTTTCTTACCAAATTTATATTAAACATGGTTTATGATAGTATAAAACAGTTTAATGGTACAAATAAGTTAACTATTAATGTAAAAGAAATCATACTTGCTAGACATGTTTTCAAACTTTCACTTTCTTTTGCTGTCAAACATTGCTTTCCACTGGAGCCTTTGTGTATTCCGAATGACTAGAAGCCAAAATATTTTGTTTAAACTCCCACTCTATAGTATTTCCCAGCTGTGTACTTATATGGTGTAATAAAAGGATTTAACAAATGGGAAATAGCAGCTGCATTTGGAAATTCCCTTTGTGCTTCTTTTTCACTGGATAGATTCAATATTGTATAACAACTGTAATGTCAGACCTGTAATGACTTATACTGTAAGTACCATATCACTAACCAATTTTTCTTTGCAGGAAAAAAACAGTAGAAGGATTTTAAGTTTCTGGGCAGACCTGCAAACCTGCATATATTGTGTGTGTGTATGTGTGAGTGTGTCTTCGAGTGGGAGGACTGTGCTAATGTAAAATTCAATAAACATTTTATCTCATTCTACTTTAAAATAAATATGAAGTCAAAAAGGATGTTTATGAAATTAAGTAAAACTTGTAGTTTTCTTTAATGGATCATATTCTGTACTTGTAATTGAGTCCCAAAAAATAGTTGTGAAGAAATAAAATTTAAAAGAAAATCTAAAAAATAACAACACTTTTTTTCAACACTTATACAGTTTCCATTGTTACTTACTTTCTGCAATGGCCCTCATGGCCCTCATTCATGAACTGTTAGAAACAAGCCCTAAAAGTTTCTTATCTCCTGGATTCAGGAAGGGTTTTACTTTGAAATGTCATGACCACAGAGGAAGTTTTCTGTCAGAGAAGGTGAAGACAAAGCAAAGAAGTCCTGCTAATTCCCACTTCCTGATTAGAAAAAAAATCTTTAAATATAAAGATTCTGATTATTTTGAGGTGACACTGCAACAAAATATGAGACCACATAGGTTCAAACAAGAAAAATAATTTGTAATGGCATAAGCAAGGAAGGAGAATAGAAATTTTAGAAATAGGATTTCAAGGACCAGTTTGAGATAAAAAGTTTTTAGATTCTGATTTTAATCATAATTACCTATTTTATAGACACCAAACTGTTGAATTATAAATTTAATGTGCTATATTAATTAGTGAGAGCCATTTGAAGGTTGGAAAGTTAGTGTAAATAAGAGTCACTATCCTTCTCTTTCCACAACCACTACCACTTTCATCATGGCACCCGGTGTGCCAATACCTTTTTTGCAGAGAAATGTTGACACTGTCCACTAAAACATGCTTTTGTTCTCATTAGGACTGACTCATTAGGCTGGAATACATTTGCATAATTTTTTCACGGAAAAATGTACGCATATTATTATTTTTGATGTTAATAAGCATGGAGAAGAATATTTTTGTGATCATGTTTCATGACCTCTATATGATACTGTGTGTATTGATTATCTGCTAGATTGCAACTGTAGAAAGGACAGATAAACTTATATACTGTTGGTGATCTTTTCTACAGATTACATACAATTTTTTGGTGCAAATTATATATAGTTACTTATATCAAACAGATAAATTACAATGTACATGTTATTTTGAGCCTTCCCTTCCTTACTTTTTTTTTTCTTTTGCTTTAGAGTATAATTTAGAAAGGAGTTATCATCACTGGATACCTGAGTATATAGTACCTGCTAAAGTTCCAGGCACAAGGACTAACTTGTGAATAATATAGATAAGATCCCTGTTATCATAGAACTTACAGTATAGTAGTATGGCAGACAATAAAGAAATCTTATAGAGTGAGACAATTTCAGACAATAATAAGTACTATGAAGAAAATTAAGTAAGAAAATGTGATAGAGAATTACTCCTTTAAAAAGACCGGGGAAGGTCTTTTTGAGGAGGTGACATTTGAGCCGAAATTTGAATAAAAAGAGAATCACTGTGCAAAGATTTGGGGAAGACACCAGTCAGAGTGTATAATAAGTACAAAAGTCTTTTAGTTTGTGTGTTTGAGAAACAGAAAACAACAGGGTGGCTGGTGAGGGAGAGAAATGAAATTGGGGAGACTGGCAGATTACAGATATTATGGAGTCTCATAGGCTACAGGGAGGTGTTTAAACTTTCTTTCAAGTGTAAGTAGAAGCCATTGGAAAATTTTAAGCAAGGGAGTAACATGATTTGATTTATGTTTTTAAAAGATCACATTGCCTTCTGTGTAGAGAGTGGACTGTGAGAGAGAACATCAGAAACAGGGACATGGATTAGGAAACCATTGCAGTAGTGCAGGTGAGAGTTAGATGATAAGTGGAAGAGTGAACAGTTTAGGGAGATTCTTCATTGAAGAGTTCTCAGAGATTCTGAAGAAGACAAAATTTACACAAAGGGTGGAGAGAATGTTTTAAGTAATGTACATGTGGGCAAAACCATAGTCAAGAATGACAAGAAATGAGGTTGGTGAGACCAAGGAGAGGAGGGAAGAGAGGAGAAATGCTCTTGGCCAGAGAATGGGCCCCGGCGAGAGACAAGCTTTTTGCCTAAGAAGCAACTGTTAGTAGGTGGCTTCTGTGGTAGGCCATGGGGATGTGGGTAAGGCACCAACACTCTCATGAGATATAAAATGTGATGATTGTAAGTGGGAACTTATGCACATGTGTACACTTACATTCTTATATTGATATATATTTTGGCAAAAATATACATCTGGCTTTTAACTACTAGTCTAAGTAGGTAGAAATAACCATAGTGGACTCTCAGCCCCAGAATATCTGAACTCCTTATTTTAGAGACCTACTTAAATTCCTCCAGGGGAGTTTTATCTTCTAGAAAAGTTTTAGCCGGGTGTGGTGGCTCAAGCCTGTAATCCCAGCACTTTGGGAGGCTGAGACGGGCGGATCACGAGGTCAGGAGATCGAGACCATCCTGGCTAACATGGTGAAACCCCGTCTCTACTAAAAAAATACAAAAAACAACTAGCTGGGCGAGGTGGCGGGCGCCTGTAGTTCCAGCTACTCGGGAGGCTGAGGCAGGAGAATGGCGTAAACCCGGGAGGCGGAGCTTGCAGTGAGCTGAGATCTGGCCACTGCACTCCAGCCTGGGCGACAGAGTGAGACTCCGTCTCAAAAAAAAAAAAAAAAAAAAAAAAGTTTTAAAATAAGTTTCCACCTTAAATAAAAGATGTCAATAATGCCCTTTGCTGTAATTGAATGAAAATAATGGTAGACGTCCTGAGATATTTAATAAATAACTATTGAGGAAAACACCTTCTTGCTTGCAAACAATTTCTGCTCTCTGCTCCTCTAGCTTTCAGTCTCATGAAGTTGCTAATCAACTCTGGAGTGTTTTTTGTTTTTTACTTGAAGTCATAAAATAGCTGGTGTGGACTTTGTACCATTTCTGGGAATGGAGCTATTGTCATTACATGATAACAGTCCAGGAATTTTTAGTGAGGATCTAATCTTCAGTCATGCTGTTATGACAGACTTTGAGAAGATTTCTAATCTTGTTATTTTAGAGATTTTAAAAACTTGAATTGTTGGCAGTTTTTTGTAAGATTTTGTCATTTAAGATAGTAGGCAGCACTCCTCACTTTTATTGGGACTGTACTTTAGAAAGTGTAGTGAAACCCACTTGTTCACTTGGTCCTAACTAGTGTATAGACATAGTGATAACTCCTAAGGTAAGATTTATGTACACCTTTGTGGTACCTGATTGGCATAGGAAGCACTGGAAAAAAGTCCATAAACCTGTGAGGTTTAGACTTCCTGAGACATTTAGTTACTACTTCTCTCATTTTTGGATTTTGGAAATACATTCGATTTTAGTAAAGTTAAAGCCTAAATTTCTGTTAACTGGTGAAAATGGCCATCCTTACCTTGAATCACTGCATAATATTTTCTAGGAAGACTTATGGAGGATTTCCCAGTTCCTGTAACTTTGAAACTATATTTGCATACAGTGCTCTCTCTTTTTCAACCTATTTCAGAAATTTAATAACAGAAATTTATTTAGAATTTGAACTAAAAAATAAAACATTTTGTTGCATGGAATCTGGCAAAGCTCTTGCTGTGGGTAGTGAAATAGACAACAAATATTGTCTAGCATTGACACATTGATTACCTTTATATTTTTACACCCTGATAATGTGTACTATCCTTTAAAAAAAAGTATGTATTTTTAAAAGTTCCCCAAATCTAAATTGTTTAAATTAAACAAAAGGGTTGCTGGTATGATACTTGGAAGTATCTCAATGTTTATGGAAATATAAATAATTTTTTCATGATTCTTAATTATATAATATGCCTTTCTAAGAATAATTTTTGGAAAAATTTTCTTTCTTACCTAGCATATTATTAAAATCTTCATCAAAAGTAGAGACATTAGGCCAGGCATGGTAGCCCATGCCTGTAATCCCAGCACTTTGGAAGGCTAAGGCAGGTGGATCACTTGAGGTCAGGAGTTTGAGACCAGCCTGGCCAACATGGTAAAACCCCATCTCTACTAAAAATACAAAAATTAGCCAGATGATGCATGCCTGTGGTCCCAGCTACTCAGAAGGCTGAAGCAGGAGAATCGCTTGAACCTGGGAGGTGGAGGTTGCAGTGAGCTGACATTGTGCCACTGCACTCCAGCTTGGGCGACAGATCAAGACTCTGTCTCAAAAAAGAAAAAAAAAAAGTAGAGACATTAACATGCTCTGGAATAGTTGGCTTTTTTTCCCCCTTGGGCAAGAAGGAATCAGGTATGCATGCTGATTAACACACTCCAGTCATTAACATGTGATTATGTGGGCTGCATATTGAGCACCTGCCAAAATATAAAAATCCAGTACTTTGCTACATCTGTGCAAAGACTTTTTGCATTTCTTTTGTATTTTGAAAGATCAAGGAAAACCGGACGTTAGTATCTTTTTTTTTTCAGTGAAATAAAATTGCATATTCAGAATGTCTTTAAGGAGATGTCACATGTCATGTTTATTTTTATTTGAATTGTTCAGTCTGTGTAAGAGCCAATGACTAGGGTTTCTAGTGCACTGACTATAACATGAACCCCTTAATGAACTCTATCACTCACATTCACTTACAATTTGCAACATTAATGCATGTTCATAAGGATTATCTTTTCTTGGATTCAGCCAATGTTCTCCTAATTTGCCTCAGTTTTATGTGATATTTCTATGTTTGATGGATATTTTGTTTTCATTCACTTTACCTATGTCCTGCTAGTGTATACCTCATAGTAATGCCAGGGCTGCTCCTGTGGTTTGGCTTCTCCTGTCAACTATCCCTATGCAAATACTTCTACATGACTGAAGTGTAACTTAGAGTCTATAGCATTTACAGACATAGGAAAAGGAGCTTTTTGATAATTATTTAAAATAAGACTTGGTTAGTAATAAAAAATCAGGTATAATCTAGTATAGCATGAATAGTCTGAGCAGGACTGTTCTACTTAGCTTTTATTTTTCTTAATGGATTCAAATGTCATTTGAATGTAGCTTTTCTTAAAAAATAAATCTTTTATTAAAATTGATCAGGGTTAATCAATGGGAGCTAATCAGGACACCAATAATTTTCTGATTAAAGCAGAACTCTATGAGCATGTTTCAGTCTATAGGTGGTTCTGATTGATACATATTTTCTTATATAGAAATCCTTCTTAAAATTTTTTCTTGCCTAGCCTCTGGCTACATTACTATAATGAAATATGATAACTGGAACAGTGAAATCTGTACATTTTTTTCATAATGCTTCCAAGCAACATGTAGAAAATAATGTATATATTATATAGCATGCAGTTGTTTATATGACTAATTTGAACTTTTTGTGATTAGAATGAAATATTAGTCTCAAAGTCCTTCTAGATCAGCAGGAATAAGATGGTGACAACTGTGATACACAGCATATTACTTTGGGAGGAGGAAGCCAGGATTGTGTTTGCACACTTTGAGACCTACCTTCTTTAATTTGGAGAGGGTTGCTTTCCATAAAGGCAACTTTAACACAATGAATCCTATTCGCATCATTTGTTTGAAGATGAGGTTGAAAGGGCTGTCTCTGATTGTTCAAACCACCTGCATCAAGCAGGAAAGACCCTACTCTGTTCCCTCCACAAATATATCTAATCTTTCTTGAACACCTATAATGAATATGCATTAATTACCTTGATATGGAAATTATTCCACTGTTTGATTGTCCTCTGCAAAAAAGTTTCCTTGCTTTCCAGGAGAAGCATAATCTTTTAAAGAAGAGCAACTTCAAGCCATTATTACTTTTGTTAATACAGCTTTCAATGTGATGACATATTTATTTTTTATGATATTAACCTTTACTACATTCTCTTGACCCCTAGGCATTGTTTTTAGGTGATGGAAATTGAGTTCAATAATATATCTTTGTGTAAACCACATTCTAAATTCCAAAGTATAAATTACGAACCTTTGCTAATAAAATTTTACAATCAGGTTGAAATTCGAAATGAATATTTATGCTTTTCATTTATCTTCTTTATATTTCATTAGCACCCTGGAAAATGGAAAACCTTATTTAATAAAACGATTGGAAATTATTTGATAAACTTTTGCTTTCATTATAATTTAACTCTGATTTTTTCTACTCCCAGTGTACTGAGAGTACTCAGAAAACAATATTCTCAAATGTCTCAAAATTTCTGAGAGGAAGTATGCCCTCATTCAAGCACAGATAGATTATGGTGGTATAATAGAAGAGATTCATTTGCCGAGAAATGAATAATTCAAATATTTATATGATAATTACTTTTATTTATCAATTTTTTGTCAGTTCCAGTGGCAAGTAATAATTTTTTGCATGAGCACTGAGTTAGTCAGGATTAAACTAATGTAATCCATGAACGAATTCAGAAAACTTTTGCTCTTGAGTTTAGAGTCAATATTTGACTTTGTTATATTAATTTATTTCATACCTGGTATGCTTCTACTTAAGATGATTCTCTCATTTTTGTTCTCTCATTGATGTATTTCAGATATAATTTGATTATAGTTCATTTATTTTGCTTTCTGAAATTAACAGTAAAGTTAGAATTTGGCTCTCCTTTTGGCTACTATTCTCTTGGATGACACAGTAGGTCAAAGAATGAATCTATGTTTTTGGATATTTGGAAGTTAAGAGGGAAAAATAAAAATTCAGAGAGAAGTTTTTCTTTCCAGAGAGAAAATATGGGCTCTGTGATTGTAGTTGAGTCATCAGTCCAAGGTTGTATATTGCATTCAGGTAGAAGAATGCACAGCTTCCAAACATTGTGAGCACCTGATGGCAGTTAGACTTATTTGCTGCCTTGTGTTAAATTGCTGACATTTTGTGTCCTGTTTCCGTTTTGCTGCAAATGTATATAGAGATAGGTGGGTGGATGCATGGATGAGTAAATAGATTGTTGTTTTATAAGTAACATAACCTCTGAGGAATCATTTTTAGTTTCTTTGTATTTGTTCTAGTTGTAAGACCTTAAACAAGAGAGTTAGAGATGTTATTTAAAATGTTCTGAATTATAAAGAGTTTATTGGTAGCCCACCACATGAATTTACTATATTAGAAGAAAATTTGAAGGTTCTTTCAGTGAAATCCTCAAACTTGGGAGCTTTACTGGGCAAGATCTAGTGAAGAGAGGAGACTGTTGAGCTCACAAGGTGGCCCTGAGTATGTATGACACAAAGCAATCTGTTCTCTCGACTCTTTTTTAGGCAAACTGGGCCTTGAAAGGACTTAACTGTCAATAGAGTTGCATCTCTATTAAAGAACAAATGGATTTGAAAAACCTTGATTGGGCTCTGATACTTTTTAATGTTAAGATTTGTGAGGTATGAAGAGCATACCATGAGTTATTTCTTTTCATTTAAAACACACTAGTTACTTAGCTTATTACAAAAACAACAACAAACAGTATGGATGTCACTCAAATGGGGATGAGAAGAAAACAACTGCAGAGGAGGAGAGCATGAGGAAGATTGACTTGACACCAGAGTAAGTGGTTACTTCTTCAGAGGAGCTCTGTGGAATCATTTGAGACTCTCCAATTTGTCCAACATCTCCAACTTCTGCGTAATCACTCCCTTTATTTCTCAATGCCTTAAATTCTCAAAAAGACATTCTTTTTGTTCAGTAGGGGGTCCTTTTTTTTTTTTTTTATTTTTTTCTCTGGTGTCCTTAGAGGGAACACAGGTACCTCCTAGAAAGCCTATGTTCATCTCTGCCCTAATTTGCTGTGTGACCTTAGGGAAGTCACTTTATATCTCCTGACTTCAATTTCCTCAGCTCGATAAAGAAGGATTTGAACTATAATCACTAAGCCTCTTGACACTTCTCACTTTCTTGGTTTCAAGGTTAAAATTGGGATAGCCAATTTGACTTAGCTTAATACTATTGTTTAGATTGAGTATCATGTATATGGTAGTTTGGGTATCAATGAATTGCCAGATGAAAATAACTATCTAGAGTTGGTAGGCGCATGAACCAGTCAGTAGTTGAATGTTGTTTTTGTTTGTTTGTTTTACATGGAGTCTTGCTGTGTTGCCCAGGCTGGAGTGCAGTGGCTTGATATCGACTCATTGGAACCTCCGCCTTCTGGGTTCGAGTGATTCTCCTGCCTCAGCCTCTCCTGAGTAGCTGGGATTACAGGTGTGTGCCACCACACCCGGCTAATTTTTTGTGTTTTTGGTGAAGACGGGATTTCACCATGTTGGCCAGGCTGGTCTTGAACTCCTGCCTTCAACTGATTTGCCCGCCTTGGCCTCCCAAAGTGCTGGGATTATAGGCATGAGCCACTGTACCTGACCAATAGTTGAATATTGATAGAATGTTGATTTAATTGCTGGAAAATTCACTATCAGGCCTGCCTTGAAGCTCTGCTTACATGGTATGAAATCTTTAAAACATGACATCTCTAAGGCAGGTGATAGTGTGTCTTAATTCTTGCTGTTCAGATGCTACTGAGTATATTGAATTTAGGGCACCACTCTTTAAGAGATATATAGAGAGAAACATTTGGAACACACTTAGAGGAGAATGTTCAGATTGGCTGAACTGTGTTTTATGAAGAAGAAATGAAGGAAAAAGGGATATTTTCCCTAGATGAAGAGAAGATAGAAGGGTACTGTACTAGCTGTGAGTATATATTGAACAACTGCCATTCTGAATGTTTCCATGGAATAGAAATATGGATTGGAACAGGTTTCATATGTCTGTAAAAAGGATTTTGGACAACCCTCAATAAATGGAATGGACTACTTTGGGAGCTGCTAAATCCTCTATTAGTGAAAGTGTTTAGGGAGAGGCCAAACAGCCACTTGTCAAGGAAATCGTAACACTAACCACCACCATTTAATGATCACTTACTATATCATGACACTGTTCTAAGTGTTTTATTTTTATTGATTCACTTAATTCCCATAATAACTCTTTGAGATAAATTCTTTACTGCACTATTACTATTGCCATTTTGCAGACAAGGAAATTAAGGCAAAAAGAAGTTAACTAACTTGTCTGAGCTTATATGGATGAGAGGTGGAAAAGCTGGGATTTAAACTGGAAAATCTTGCCCAGGACGCCTGTACTTTGTTAACTATTTTATTATTCCATCTTCTCTTGCACAGGGAATTCAAGTGCTAGATGACATTGAACAATTGGAGTTTTAAAGACCTTTGAATCTTGAGATTCTAATTTTGTGTGTGAGGCTGGTAGTGTATAGATAATGCAGGGCTTTTCTATGTGCCTGTCTTGACAGGTTTGGGGATGTTTTCTGTATTTAATCTATTCACTATATTTACTTCTATTTGTTAAATAGAATGTTAATGAGGCCTTTCAACAAACTTTTGGGTTTGTTATTTTTTTTTCTGCAAATTGAAATAACATTTAGGAAACAACAGCTTATTTTTAAAGCCTTGGAAATCATGACACTTTAGCAAATATTGGTAACAAATCTATTTTCTTACACATCTATGAATAATTTTATTGTTACTCAACAGCATAGTAATAGTGACAAGTGGCATATGTTATTTCAGTTTTGAAAATGTTATGTAAATCTAATATACTAGCAAATAATCAGTTTTAATAAAAGAAAAAATACTCTTTCACTATCATTCAAAAAATGATACTTTTGTCATAAATAATCTGTTGGCAATTAGAATCAAATACAGCATTTTAATTTATATATACTTCTTTTTTTTTTTTGAGATGGAGTCTCGCTCTGTCACCCAGGCTGCAGTGCAGTGGCCGGATCTCAGCTCACTGCAAGCTCCGCCTCCTGGGTTTACGCCATTCTCCTGCCTCAGCCTCCCAAGTAGCTGGGACTACAGGCGCCTGCCACCTCGCCCGGCTAGTTTTTTGTGTTTTTTTTTAGTAGAGACGGGGTTTCACCATGTTAGCCAGGATGGTCTCGATCTCCTGACCTCGTGATCCACCTGCCTCGGCCTCCCAAAGTGCTGGGATTACAGGCTTGATCCACCGCGCCCGGCCTTATATATACTTCTTTAACCCAATTCTTTTCCTTACAGTATGTCACATTAGAAAAAAACATAACTTTTTTCCTCTGAGAAAGAACCATAAATGTTTGCAATTTAGTCTTCAGCATATTAAAAAGGTTAGATTTCCTTTGTTAGCAAGAGGTTATTGGAACCTAAATCTTTTCTGTCAGTCAATAAAACTATAGTAGAAGGTGTCTTATAAAGCACAGTTGGCAAGTAGTTTTTGTTCATCAAAAAAGCAAAAGATTGTTTAAGGTAGAGAATCAGAAAAAATGTTACATATATTATCTATGGTATAAGTTAATATAATATATTAAACATAGATGTGTATGTGTAACTTATATAACATAATTTGGACATTTAATTGAAACTTTAAATATATAAATGCACTGCATAGCAAGGAAGGATGGGGTTTAGTGGTGGGAGCCATGTGACCTGGCAGGGAAGATTGATCACTAACTTGGTTGATTTGCCAGTCCATGGTAATTTAAAACATAAATGACTTTTGGTTGTTTTTGCTATTGTGTTAACTTCTTACATAAATTGTAGCTCCTTAATTCCCTCCAGTCAAAGACTACCGGAACATATCTGTAGCTAAACACATTGGGTTTATTACTCATTTTTAATGAGGGAGAATATATGCCATAGTGAACCATAGAGCATCTTAGGAAGAGAGTATTATATTTGGACCTATTTTAGGGTTTGGACTTTCTTTTGGTGATTTTGAGTAGGGCCTAAGGAAACAGAAGTTTGTTGTAGACTGACTGCTGTCTGAAACCGGGGCAAATCTATGACTGGATATCTCAATAAACCTTATCTATAGGGAGGGCAGACTAGGTTGAGGATAACTTTGCAACTGGAGAGGCTACAACTAAAATGGAAAACAAAGCAAAACTGACAACATACAATGCTATAAGAATGAATACATTTAATTCATTCTTGCTACTGGATACAGGAAAGGTTACAAGTGAATAGTATTCTGTTCTTACAATTAGATTGGGTAGCAGGTAGTGTACTGGGTAGCAGGAAGTTGATTCTTGCAGCTACTTATGCCATTTCCCAGTCATTTCTCCCAATTGCAGTGACTCCCACCTGTATGTGGGTTTCAATTTCATTATATAGGCAAGATTCAACTCCTGACCTATGCTTTCTGACTCTTAATTCCTGACATCTGATCTGACCTTTGCAACCCCAGCCCACTGCTCTCCTCTGCTTGCAGTACCGCTAACCATCTGCATTCCTTGTCTAGGTGTGGTCGGCAATCCAGCTGAATCAGAGCAGTAGTGTACTGTAGCTGCTCCTGGACACAGTAGAGAGAATCCATATGCAGATAGGATAAATAAGAATTGATAGTATTCCTAGAAAAAGCAAATTAGAAGTGCTAAAATTCCTGGAGTTTTGTGAGAAGCCAGATCTCAATGGAATTGGTTTGAGGTGAATGTTGATAATGAAGAAAGTAATGTAATTTAGTATTTATTATTCCACTTAGATGAACAAGTATGAATAAAAACTTAAAAATGGTGCCAATGGTTTTCATGACTGTATTTTCAGAATTGAAAATTGAAAAAAAGGGCAACTGGACAAAGGACATTTGTATTTAATAAGAGTAGCTATCATTTATTGAGTACTTATATGCTAGGCATTGTACTAACTGCTTTACACATGATTCATTTCTCATAGCAACTATTTGAGGATATAATTATAGCTCTACCCTATAAAAAGGCAGAGTCTAATTCCCATTCCCTTGACTATTGGCAAGGCTTAGTGCCTCACTATTGAACAGAATGCAGTGACAGTTATACAGTGTGATTTCCCAGGCTAAGTTAGAAACAGTGGTATAGCTTTCATCTGGCTGTCTCTGGGACACCACATCAGAAAGAAGTTTCGCTATCCTGAAACTAACATACTGTAGAAAAGAGACCATGCAGAAAGGTCATGTAGAGATAGAGTAAGATGTCCAAGAAACCCTAGTTATCCCAGCCCCGAGCTCTTAAAATGTTCCAGCCCAAGTACCTTATCTGTGAGTAAAAGAGTCGTTGAGATGACTTTGGCCGTAGCCACTGACTTAACTGTAACCTCATGGGAGACTTTGAGACAGAACCACCCAGCCTAGATGCTCTCAAATTCCTGACCTACAGATATCATTAAGGATAATAAATGATTATTTTTGTTTTAAGCACTTTGTTTTGGAATGATTTCTTATACAACAATACTTATGTAATACAAGTTACTTCTTGGTAATTCTTGGATTAAGGTGAATAATAAAGTATAATTTTTGCCTCAAATATAGATAAATCTCCTTTCTGGAAATGAATGGAAACAAAAAGCCTTAGAAGGTAGTAATCATTGGCATTGTGGCATCTTTTACTGTTGAGAATGACTTTTTTTAAAAAAAACTATAGCCTTATGGAATAGAAAAAACATTGGATTTGGTGTCAGAAAACCAGCACTTAAAGATTTTTAGCTCTACTGGTCCTGCCTATGTGACATGGAGGGAACTGACTGTTGTTTTTTTTCCTGCTGAAAGTGAAGATGTAGAGTTTGGTATCTAGTTGTTGTGACATATTTTTAGAATGACATCTAGAGATGAATGCATCAGAGGAGGGTGATGAAGAGTCTGGAAATCATGGCAAATGAGAAATGGGTTTAGAAAGTGCAGGAGTTTTACCTAGAAAAAGACTATTAATTTGATATCTTCATTAAGATATTTGGACAACTCTCACATGGAAGAGAAAGTAGATTGATATTATGCATCTTTTGAGAGCAAACAGGAAACAATGTGTTGTAATTAATGTCTTAGTCCAATACTGCTGCTGATAACAAAATATACTGGGTAATTTATAAACAATACACATTTATTTCTCACAGTTCTGGAGGCTGGGAAGTCCAAGATCAAGGCACCAGCAGGTTGGTGTCTGGTGAAGGCCCAGACTCTGCTTCCAATATGACACCTTGTTACTGTATCATCTAGACAGGACCAACAAACTGTGTCCTCCTATGGTGGAAGGGCAGAAGGGCAAAAAGGATCTAACTGTTTGCCCTCAGCACTTTTATAAGGTTACTAATCCCATTCATGAGGGCTCTGTTCTCATAACTTAATCACCTCCTAAAGTGATTAGGTCTTAGACTTTGATTTATGAATTATGGGGGAACATACATTCAAACCATAGCAATAAATATCTAGATTTTAGCTTACATGAAGATTAATTTTTTAATAATTAGATTTATTAGAAATAATATTTACAATTCTTCAACTATAGGAATGCCAAGGAAAGAAAGCTTGTTTATTTTTTCTGGGTTTGGTAGAGGGGAACTATAATATACTGACTCTCTCAACATCTTCAAGAAGACCAAAATCTATTCTTTTAAATTACTATTTTTTTCTGTTTCCCCTAAGCATCTGTGTATAAAATAACTTTTGTTTTTCTTTACTACTATGTTTATGGAAGATGAATTAGAAAACACAGATAAGCAAAAAAGGAAATGAAAATTACCAACAGTCTTACCACCATTTAGGAATCACTATAAATATTTTGATATATCTTTCCAGTTTGTGTATGTTTGTGTGTAGGGGAGCACATTCACACTTATGCACACATATAAATAATTGGTGTTATAATCTAAATACTACAATATATGCTTTGTTTTCATTGAATACATCTTTCTTTGTGAATAAA
Source organism: Piliocolobus tephrosceles (assembly GCF_002776525.5). Taxonomy (NCBI): domain Eukaryota; kingdom Metazoa; phylum Chordata; class Mammalia; order Primates; family Cercopithecidae; genus Piliocolobus; species Piliocolobus tephrosceles. The sequence continues at coordinate 47,979,216 of NC_045446.1, forward strand.
TTATTTCTATTACTTTGATATTTATATTTAAATGTGAAGATGAAATTTATTTTCTGATTAAAAGTATTATTTGTGATAGGACATTTACAAGATATAGAGAACTTCAAAAAGGAAATAAAATTATCTGTTATCCCAATACTCAGAGGACCATTAACATTTTATTGTGTGCTATGATCTCTTTTTTTCTGTACATAATTTTTTTAATGATGTATAATGTGCTACCAAACAGTAAGTCTTATTCCTTCTATCTAACTATATTTTCATACTTTTATTCCCCACCACCACTAGCCTTCCTAGCCTCTGGTAACCACTGTTCTATTCACTATTTCTCACATGTGAGTGAGAATATGTGATATTTGTCTTTCCGTACCTGGCTTATTTCACTTAACATAATGTCCTCCAGTTCTCTCCATGTTTTTGCAAATAACAGAATTTTATTCTTTTTTTTACTGTAAATAATACTCCATTGTATATACATACTACATTTTAAAAATTCATTTATCTGTTGATGAAGGTGATGGATATCCTAATTCCCCAAATTTGATCATTACACATTATATGCTTATATCAAAATATCACATGAACCCCATATATATGGGCAACTATTATGTATCCAAAATTTTAAAATAAAAAAGTGTATTAATTTTATTAACATACTTTTAACTAACAATACATTATGAATATTCCCACATTTCATTAAATTTTCTGCAAAATTATTATTTTCAGTAGCTCCAAAACATTCCATCATATAGATAAAATCATAATGCACTCAAATAATTCCTACAATTGGAATAACTAGGCTGCCTATAGTTATTCATCACTATAAACAACAGTATGTTCAATAGATATATTTGTTTTTAATGGCTGTGTTGTATTCCACTATGTAGTTGTATCACAAATTCCTTATGTTTTAATATCTCAGTTCTAAATGTTTAGCTTAAGCAATCCTGTCATTGTTGGAGCAAATCTTTACTCTTCACCTAATGTTTGATTTTTTTTTTTTTTTTTGAGAGACAGAGTCTGGCTCTGTTGCCCAGGCTGGAGTGCAGTGGAGCAATCACAGCTTACTGTGGCTTTGACCTCTTAGGTTCAAGCAATTCTCTCTCCTCAGCCTCCCGAGCAGCTGGGACCACAAGTGTGCTCAGCTATTTTTTTTTTTTTTTTGTTATTTGTAGGGATGGGGTCTCGCTATGTTGTGTAGGCTGGTCTCAAACTCCTGGGCTCAAGTGATCTTCCTGCCTTGACTTCACAAAGTGCTGGGATTACAGGTGTGAGTCACTGTGCCCAGCCTTTTGATTATTTTTGACACATTTGATAAGTAGTTGTTTCAAGTTTGTCAGTCCACACTTATTTAATTTTGTTGTATGCTCTGGAAGCCTATAGAAGAAGCATGAAATCCTGAAATCCTTTAAGAGTTAAAATTTAGTTACAGATATGACAATTACATGCAAAATAGTAATGAATATTTTATTCTAGTATATTATTAAATGCTAAGTTATGTGGTTATGATTAAGTGCTTTGATGTGTAGTTTGGAGGGTAGCATGATAGTGAGGTCCAGTATAGTTAGGGGTGCTTCAAGGATGAAATGCAGTTTGATCTGAACTTTGAAGAGGGGGTTGGGTCAAAATTAAGGAAGATATAGGACATTCCATGGAAAAGCAACAAGACACACAAATGCCCAAAGATTTGAGTAATTTTGATATATTCAATACCATAAGACGGCTACTTAAATTTAAAGCCATTTGAATGCCATTGGTGAACAATCAGTTTTGAATAGTAACTTCTGAAAAATCTGAACGATATTCATTTTCATATTTTTTGTTTTTAATATTTACTTTATCTCTTCAAATACTGGAAAACATCCTAATTAAAATTCTTGATTTGTAAATATGCAAAAACTGCTTTTCCTTTCCTAGAAACTTCATCTAATAACTGTTTTTTGATATTACTGTGCTTTTTCAATCATCTACATATATTTTACATACTGTGTTTAATTGATTTCCAGTGAAATGCTCTTTAGATTATCTGAATCAGCATGGCTTTTTTCCTTTATTTGGGACTGGGATCCTTTTAAATCACATTTTGAAAATTTTCTTCACTGTAGGTTTGGTGGGGCTGATGAAGTTAGGGGTTGAACGAAATGAAATTTATAGTAAATTTCCTTTGGATAAACTAATGTTTACTAACTCAGTGCCCACATGTTCTTCTTTTTGTGGTGGTCATGTGTTTAGTCGTGTTAAACAGTGGCTGTTTTCTTTTTTTTTTTTATTATACTTTAAGTTCTAGGGTACATGTGCATAGCATGCAGGTTTGTTACATATGTATACTTGTGCCATGGTGGTGTGCTGCACCCATCAACTCGTCAGCACCCATCAATTCATCATTTATATCAGGTATAACTCCCAATGCAATCCCTCCCCCCCCCCCATCCCCATGATAGGCCCCAGTGTGTGATGTTCCCCTTCCCGAGTCCAAGTGATCTCATTGTTCAGTTCCCACCTACGAGTGAGACATTGCGGTGTTTGGTTTTCTGTTCTTGTGATAGTTTGCTAAGAATGATGGTTTCCAGCTGCATCCATGTCCCTACAAAGGACGCAAACTCATCGTTTTTTATGGCTCCATATTATTCCATGGTATATATGTGCCACATTTTCTTAATCCAGTCTGTCACTGATGGACATTTGGGTTGATTCCAAGTCTTTGCTATTGTGAATAGCGCTGCAATAAACATACGTGTGCATGTGTCTTTATACCAGCATAATTTATAATCCTTTGGGTATATACCCAGTTGTGGGATGGCTGGGTCATATGGTACATCTAGTTCTAGATCCTTGAGGAATTGCCATACTGTTTTTCATAATGGTTGAACTAGTTTACAATCCCACCAACAGTGTAAAAGTGTTCCTATTTCTCCACATCCTCTCCAACACCTGTTGTTTCCTGACTTTTTAATGATTGCCATTCTAACTGGTGTGAGATGGTATCTCATTGTGATTTTGATTTGCATTTCTCTGATGGCGAGTGATGATGAGCATTTTTTCATGTGTCTGTTGGCTGTATGAATGTCTTCTTTTGAGAAATGTCTGTTCATATCCTTTGCCCACTTTTTGATGGGGTTGTTTGTTTTTTTCTTGTATATTTGTTTGAGTTCTTTGTAGATTCTGGATATCAGCCCTTTGTCAGATGAGTAGATTGCAAAAATTTTCTGCCATTCTGTAGGTTGCCTGTTCACTCTGATGGTAGTTTCTTTTGCTGTGCAGAAGCTCTTTAGTTTAATGAGATCCCATTTGTCAATTTTGGCTTTTGCTGCCATTGCTTTTGGTGTTTTAGACAAGAAGTCCTTGCCCATGCCTATGTCCTGAGTGGTACCAAATAGGTTTTCTTCTAGGGTTTTTATGGTATTAGGTCTAACATTTAAGTCTCTAATCCATCTTGAATTAATCTTTGTATAAGGAGTAAGGAAAGGATCCAGTTTCAGCTTTCTACTTATGGCTAGCCAATTTACCCAGCACCATTTATTAAATAGGGAATCCTTTCCCCATTTCTTGTTTCTCTCAGGTTTGTCAAAGATCAGATGGCTGTAGATGTGTGGTATTATTTCTGAGGACTCTGTTCTGTTCCATTGGTCTATATCTCTGTTTTGGTACCAGTACCATGCTGTTTTGGTTACTGTAGCCTTATAGTAGAGTTTGAAGTCAGGTAGCGTGATGCCTCCAGCTTTGTCCTTTTGACTTAGGATTGTCTTGGCAATGCGGGCTCTTTTTTGGTTCCATATGAACTTTAAAGCAGTTTTTTCCAATTCTGTGAAGAAAGTCATTGGTAGCTTGATGGGGATGGCATTGAATCTATAAATTACCTTGGGCAGTATGGCCATTTTCACAATATTGATTCTTCCTATCCATGAGCATGGTATGTTCTTCCATTTGTTTGTGTCCTCTTTTATTTCACTGAGCAGTGGTTTGTAATTCTCCTTGAAGAGGTCCTTTACATCCCTTGTAAGTTGGATTCCTAGGTATTTTATTCTCTCTGAAGCAATTGTGAATGGAAGGTCATTCCTGATTTGGCTCTCTGTTTGTCTGTTACTGGTGTATAAGAATGCTTGCGATTTTTGCACATTTTGTACCTGAGACTTTGCTGAAGTTGCTTATCAGCTTAAGGAGATTTTGGGCTGAGACAATGGGGTTTTCTAAATATACAATCATGTCATCTGCAAACAGGGACAATTTGACTTCTTCTTTTCCTAACTGAATACCTTTATTTCTTTCTCTTGCCTGATTGCCCTAGCCAGAACTTCCAACACTATGTTGAATAGGAGTGGTGAGAGAGGGCATCCCTGTCTTGTGCCAGTTTTCAAAGGGAATTTTTCCAGTTTTTGCCCATTCAGTATGATATTAGCTGTGGGTTTGTCATAAATAGCTCTTATTATTTTGAGGTACGTTCCATCAATACCGGATTTGTTGAGCGTTTTTAGCATGAAGGGCTGTTGAATTTTGTCAAAAGCCTTTTCTGCATCTATTGAGATAATCATGTGGTTCTTGACTTTGGTTCTGTTTATATGCTGGATTACGTTGATTGATTTGCGAATGTTGAACCAGCCTTGCATCCCAGGGATGAAGCCCACTTGATCATGGTGGATAATCTTTTTGATGTGCTGCTGAATCCGGTTTGCCAATATTTGATTGAGGATTTTTGCATCGATGTTCATCAGGGATATTGGTCTAAAATTCTCTTTTTTTTGTTGTGTCTCTGCCAGGCTTTGGTATCAGGATGATGTTGGCCTCATAAAATGAGTTAGGGAGGATTCCCTCTTTTTCTATTGATTGGAATAGTTTCAGAAGGAATGGTACCAGCTCCTCCTTGTGCCTCTGGTAGAACTCAGCTGTGAGTCTGGTCCTGGACTTTTTTTGGTTGGTAGGCTATTAATTATTGCCTCAATTTCAGAGCCTGCTATTGGTCTATTCAGGGATTCCACTTCTTCCTGGTTTAGTCTTGGAAGAGTGTAAGTGTCCAGGAAATTATCCATTTCTTCTAGATTTTCTAGTTCATTTGCGTAGAGGTGTTTATAGTATTCTCTGATGGTAGTTTATATTTCTGTGGGGTCGGTGGTGATATCCCCTTTATCATTTTTTATTGAGTCTATTTGATTCCTCTCTCTTTTCTTCTTTATTACTCTTGCTAGCGGTCTGTCAATTTTGTTGATCTTTTCAAACAACCAAGTCCTGGATTCATTGATTTTTTGGAGGGTTTTTTTTGTGTCTCTATCTCCTTCAGTTCTGCTCTGATCTTAGTTATTTCTTGCCTTCTGCTAGCTTTTGAATGTTTTTGCTCTTGCCTCTCTAGTTCTTTTAATTGTGATGTTAGAGTGTCAATTTTAGATCTTTCCTGCTTTTTCTTGTGGGCATTTAGTGCTATAAATTTCCCTCTACACACTGCTTTAAATGTGTCCCAGAGATTCTGGTATGTTGTATCTTTGTTCTCATTGGTTTCAAAGAACATCTTTATTTCTGCCTTCATTTCATTATGTACCCAGTAGTCATTCAGGAGCAGATGATTCATTTTCCACATAGTTGAGCGGTTTTGATTGAGTTTCTTAGTCCTGAGTTCTAGTTTGATTGCACTGCGGTCTGAGAGACAGTTTGTTATAATTTCTGTTCTTGTACATTTGCTGAGGAGTGCTTTACTTCCAATTATGTGGCCAATTTTGGAATAAGTGCAATGTGGTGCTGAGAAGAATGTATATTCTGTTTATTTGGGGTGGAGAGTTCTGTAGATGTCTATTAGGTCCGCTTGCTGCAGAGATGAGTTCAATTCCTGGATATCCTTGTTAACTTTCTGTCTCGTTGATCTGTCTAATGTTGACAGTGGGGTGTTGAAGTCTCCTATTGTTATTGTATGGGAGTCTAAGTCCCTTTGTAAGTCTCTAAGGACTTGCTTTATGAATCTGGGTTCTCCTGTATTGGGTGCATATATATTTAGGATAGTTAGCTCTTCCTGTTGAATTGATCCCTTTACCATTATGTAATGGCCTTCTTTGTCTCTTTTGATCTTTGATGGTTTAAAGTCTGTTTTATCAGAGACTAGGATTGCAACCCCTGCTTTTTTTTGTTCTCCATTTGCTTGGTAGATCTTCCTCCATCCCTTTATTTTGAGCCTATGTATGTCTCTGCATGTGAGATGGGTCTCCTGAAGACAGCAGACTGATGGGTCTTGACTCTTTATCCAGTTTTCCAGTCTGTGTCTTTTAATTGGAGCATTTAGTCCATTTACATTTAAGGTTAATATTGTTATGTGTGAACTCGATCCTGCCATTATGATATTAACTGGTTATTTTGCTCGTTAGTTGATGCGGTTTCTTCCTAGCCTCCATGGTCTTTACATTTTGGCATGTTTTTGCAATGGCTGGTACTGGTTTTTCCTTTCCATGTTTAGGGCTTCCTTTAGGGTCTCTTGTAAGGCAGGCCTGGTGGTGACAAAATCTCTAAGCATCTGCTTATCTGTAAAGTATTTTATTTCTCCTTCACTGGTGAAACTTAGTTTGGCTGGATATGAAATTCTGGGTTTAAAATTCTTTTCTTTAAGAATGTTGAATATTGGCCCCCACTCTCTTCTGGCTTGTAGAGTTTCTGCCGAGAGATCTGCTGTCAGTCTGATGGGCTTCCCTTTGTGGGTAACCCAACCTTTCTCTCTGGCTGCCCTTAAGATTTTTTCCTTCATTTCAACTTTGGTGAATCTGGCAATTATGTGTCTTGGAGTTGCTCTTCTCCAGGAGTATCTTTGTGGCGTTCTCTGTATTTCCTGAATTTGAATGTTGGCCTGCCCTACTACGTTGGGGAAGTTCTCCTGGATGATATCCTGAAGAGTGTTTTCCAACTTGGTTCCATTTTCCCCCTCACTTTCAGGCACCCCAATCAGACGTAGATTTGGTCTTTTTACATAATCCCATACTTCTTGCAGGCTTTGTTCATTTCTTTTTCTTCTTTTTTCTTTTGGTTTCTCTTCTCGCTTCATTTCATTTATTTGATCCTCAATCGCTGATACTCTTTCTTCCAGTTGATCGAGTCGGTTACTGAAGCTTGTGCATTTGTCACGTATTTCTCGTGTCATGGTTTTCATCTCTGTCATTTCGTTTATGACCTTCTCTGCATTAATTATTCTAGCTATCAATTCTTCCACTTTTTTTTCAAGATTTTTAGTTTCTTTGCGCTGGGTATGTAATTCCTCCTTTAGCTCTGAGAAGTTTGATGGACTGAAGCCTTCTTCTCTCATCTCGTCAAAGTCATTCTCTGACCAGCTTTGATCCGTTGCTGGCGATGGGCTGCGCTCCTTTGCAGGGGGAGATGCGCTCTTAGTTTTTGAATTTCCAGCTTTTCTGCCCTGCTTTTTCCCCATCTTTGTGGTTTTATCTGCCTCTGGTCTTTGATGATGGTGGCGTACTGATGGGGTTTTGGTATAGGTGTCCTTCCTGTTTGATAGTTTTCCTTGTAACAGTCAGGACCCTCAGCTGTAGGTCTGTTGGAGATTGCTTGAGGTGCACTCCAGAGCCTGTTTGCCTGGGTATCAGCAGCAGAGGTTGCAGAAGATACAATATTGCTGAACAGCGAGTGTACCTGTCTGATTCTTACTTTGGAAGCTTCCTCTCAGGGGTGTACTCCACCCTGTGAGGTGTGGGGTGTCAGACTGCCCCTAGTGGGGGGTGTCTCCTAGTTAGGCTACTCAGGGGTCAGGGACTCACTTGAGCAGGCAGTGTGTCCCTTCTCAGATCTCAGCCTCCATGTTGGGAGATCCACTGCTCTCTTCAAAGCTGTCAGACAGAGTCATTTGCGTCTGCACAGGTTGCTGCTGCTTTTTTTGTTGTTGTTATTTAGCTGTGCCCTGTCCCCAGAGGTGGAGTCTACAGAGACAGGCAGATTTCCTTGAGCTGCTGTGAGCTCCACCCAGCTGGATCTTCCCAGCGGGTTTGTTTACCTACTTAAGCCTCAGCAATGGTGGGCGACCCTCCCCCAGCCTCGCTGCTGCCTTGCGGTTAGATTGCAGACTGCTGTGTTAGCAATGAGGGAGGCTCTGTGGGAGTGGGACCCTCCCGGCCAGGTGTGGGATATATTCTCCTGGTGTGCCTGTTTGCTTAAAGCTCAGTATTGGGGTGGGAGTTACCTGATTTTCCAGGTGTTGTGTGTCTCAGTTCCCCTGGCTAGAAAAAGGGATTCCCTTCCCCCTTGCGCTTCCCAGGTGAGGCGATGCCTCCCCCTGCTTCAGCTCTCGCTGGTCGGGCTGCAGCAGCTGACCAGCACTGATTGTCCGGCACTCCCTAGTGAGATGACCCCAGTACCTCAGTTGAAAATGCAGAAATCACCTGTCTTCTGTGTCGCTCGCGCTGGGAGTTGGAGAAGGGAGCTGTTCCTATTCGGCCATCTTGCTCCACCCCAACAGTGGTTGTTTTCAAAAGAAAGATCAAAAGAAGAAAAGTAATTTCCCCTATGTTATTTTGAAGAATCACAACCAGCTTTAAAAATTTTTTACACTGGCCGGGTGTGGTGGCTCAAGCCTGCAATCCCAGCACTTTGGGGAGCCGAGACGGGCAGATCACGAGGTCAGGAGATCGAGACCATCCTGGCTAACACGGTGAAACCCCGTCTCTACTAAAAAATACAAAAACTAGACGGGTGAGGTGGCGGGTGCCTGTAGTCCCAGCTACTCGGGAGGCTGAGGCAGGAGAATGGCCTAAACCCGGGAGGCGGAGCTTGCAGTGAGCTGAGATCCGGCCACTACACTCCAGCCTGGGCGACAAAGCCAGACTCCGTGTCAAAAAAAAAAAAAAAAAAAATTGTACACAATTATATTCACATTATAATATTAAGGCAAAACACATTTATATCATTGTTCTTTAGGGAGCAGTATTTCTTAAAGTGGGATCAGGACCTATGCATTGGAATCACTTGGGTTGTTCATCAATATTCAGATTCCTTGGCCCCATCATTGTGGAAGGTGATATGGGGTGAAGGAATCTGCATTTTAACACACTTGCCAGATAATTCTACACATTGAAGCTTGAGAACCACTACTTTAGGGATGTATTGTCTCAAGTCTCTTCGCAGTAGTCCTACAGTGACATGCATTAAGACTTGGTAGATATTATCATTCGACATTGGTTTAGTCCATTCTCACACTGCTATAGAGAAATACGTGAGACTGGGTTATTTATAAAGAAAAGAGGTTTAATAGCTTATGGTTCTGCAGGCTGTACAAGAAGCATGGCTGAGGAGGCCTCAGGAAATTTACAATCATGGTGGAAAGCAAAGAGGTAGCAGGCACATCTTACATGGCTGGAGCAGGAGGAAGATAGAGAGTGGGAAGGTGCTACACACTTTTAAACAACCAGATCTCATGAGAACTCACTCATTATCATAAGCAAGGGGAAAGTCTGCCTCCATGATTTAATCACCTCCCACCAAGCCTCTCCTCCAACATTGGGAATTACAATTCAATTTGAGATTTGGGCAGGGACACAAATCTAAACCATATCAGGTATTTTGCCTCAATTGATGTGTCATTGGACCTGTTTTGTTCTTAAGAAATTACAAAATAATCTGGGCTTTTTTTCTTAATAAAATTAATTTAAAATTATATAGCCTCCTTAAAGAAACCAGAGATTCTTTGTCAAGATTTTTTTTTAAAGTTGACATTATTGACTTCATATTAGACGGTAACCTATTATAAGTTTATTAATTTATGTTCTCTTTTACTCAGATGAATTGCTTACAGACTTCCACTTATGAAAGGTTAATATTTGTTAGGTTTTAGAAAGTTAAAAAGCAGTGGCTGGAAATGGTAAATTTTGCCCCTTCCCATTGTTGTTAAGCATGGTATAACATGACTTACACGACTTAAGCCATTTGTTTTTATTTACTGCCTATTTTTACAATTTGGTGACATATTGCAAGTAATTCTTGTGGCTTTTGTGGGGAAATCATGACTCTCTAGCCTCTTGCTCTCTGCTGCTTGGTAGTATTGAGCCACTTTGCACAGATTATGGGGCTAAGAACAGTGTGGGTCATCATTGCAATAAGGAACCCATGGTTATTGTCTGTGGTGCAGCATGACAGTGACCACATTCCCATGAGTAAAGAAGAAGGAACATAGTCCAACAAGTACATAACAATATGTAAATAAGACTGTTTGGCATTAGTCCTGATAGGAAAAAATGGTACTCTTTGGAACCTAAATTCTCTCAGGAAAATCTAAAGTTGTTACTAGGCTGGAGAGCCTCTCTTAGCATCTTTCAATTTCAGTTTGGCAGTGTTGGAAAATCTCCTTTATTATAGTCAATGGTGAGTCATTTGTAGGTAACCACTTTCACATACTCCAGTTTTGACTTGTTCTTTAATCCCTTAGGTTGAGTCAGGGTTTTTTGTTTGTTTGTGTGTGTGTGTGTGTGTGTGTGTGTGTGTGTGTGTGTGT